>NC_051862.1:182454403-182652921 GCF_015732765.1 Culex quinquefasciatus | reverse complement strand
TTGGGGGGCACGGTTGTTTTCCGAAATCGTTAGGTGAGTGGCGATTTGATGTTTAAGTTTATTGTATATCACGAATTTTACCAATTTGAATATTACGATGTGATACGAGTTTTTCATTCCGGAATCCATTTTTTTTTTTTGAAGATTATTTATTAAAAGTGATTGAGAATGTTTATTGGGGAATTTTTTATATGTTTGAAAGGCGAATTCCTTCTAATGGCATATTCTCACTTATTTTCCAGAAGTAACAGTCAATAATAAAAATGATCAGGTATTTAAAATTCAACAACACAAATATTCTAAAAATGAAAACAAAAGTAAAAAGCAAAATTTAGAACTTTAGAAATTGGAAAATACACATTAAAAAAACAACATTTTTCAAATCTGCAATTTAGAAAAAGATTTTCAGTTATTTGAAAAAATAAATATTCCAAAATTTAAAAAAAGTTTAAAAACTCTAGGGTTAAAACTCATGGCTTAAAAATTTTAAGAAATCAAAGTAGAAATTCAGAAATTTAAAAATCAGAAATTTGAAATTACAAAAAAAACCATGTTTAAAAAAATCGAAAATTTAACATCAATTTAAAGAATTTAAGAATTTAAGAATTTAGAATTTAAGAATTTAAGAATTTAAATTTAGAATTTAGAATTTAGAATTTAAGAATTTAGAATTTAAATTTAAATTTAGAATTTAAAATTTAAATTTAAATTTAAATTTAAATTTAGAATTTAGAATTTAAGAATTTAAGAATTTAAGAATTTAAGAATTTAGAATTTAAGAATTTAAGAATTTAAATTTAAATTTAAATTTAAGAATTTAAAATTTAAAATTTAAGAATTTAGAATTTAGAATTTAAATTTAGAATTTAAATTTAAGAATTTAGAATTTAAGAATTTAAATTTAAGAATTTAGAATTTAAGAATTTAAATTTAAAATTTAAGAATTTAAATTTAAGAATTTAAATTTAAATTTAAGAATTTAGAATTTAAGAATTTAGAATTTAAATTTAGAATTTAAGAATTTAAAATTTAAATTTAAATTTAAATTTAAGAATTTAAGAATTTAAGAATTTAAGAATTTAAGAATTTAAATTTAAGATTTAAGAATTTAAATTTAAATTTAAAAATTTAAATTTAAATTTAGAATTTAAATTTAAATTTAGAATTAAAATTTAAAATTTAAATTTAAGAATTTAGAATTTAAATTTAAAGAAATTTAAGAATTTAAAAATTTAAAATTTAAGAATTTAAATTTAAGAATTTAGAATTTAAGAATTTAGAATTTAAATTTAAGAATTTAAATTTAAGAATTTAAATTTAGAATTTAAGAATTAAGAATTTAAAATTTAAATTTAAAATTTAAATTTAGAATTTAAATTTAAGAATTTAAATTTAAAATTTAAAATTTAAATTTAAATTTAAAATTTAAGAAATTTAAATTTAAAATTTAAAATTTAAAATTTAAATTTAAATTTAAATTTAAGAATTTAAGAATTTAAATTTAAGAATTTAAAAATTTAAAATTTAAGAATTTAATTTAAATTTAAATTTAAAATTTAAGAATTTAGAATTTAAATTTAAGAATTTAAATTTAAGAATTTAAAATTTAAATTTAAATTTAGAATTTAGAATTTAAATTTAAATTTAAAATTTAAATTTAAATTTAAATTTAGAATTTAAGAATTTAAATTTAAAATTTAAGAATTTAAGAATTTAAATTTAAAATTTAAATTTAAGAATTTAAGAATTTAAGAATTTAAATTTAAGAATTTAAGAATTTAAATTTAAGAATTTAAATTTAAATTTAAGAATTTAAGAATTTAAAATTTAAATTTAAATTTAAAATTTAAGAATTTAAATTTAAGAATTTAAAATTTAAGAATTTAAGAATTTAAAATTTAAGAATTTAAGAATTTAAGAATTTAAGAATTTAAGAATTTAAATTTAAAAATTTAAATTTAGAATTTAAGAATTTAAGAATTTAGAATTTAAAATTTAAAATTTAAATTTAGAATTTAAGAATTTAAGAATTTAAAATTTAAGAATTTAAAATTTAAGAATTTAAGAATTTAAATTTAAATTTAAATTTAAATTTAAATTTAAGAATTTAAAATTTAAAATTTAAAAATTTAAAAATTTAAGAATTTAAGAATTTAAGAATTTAAGAATTTAAGAATTTAAATTTTAAGAATTTAAATTTAAGAATTTAAGAATTTAAGAATTTAAGAATTTAAGAATTTTAAATTTAAATTTAAGAATTTAAGAATTTAAAATTTAAGAATTTAAGAATTTAAGAATTTAGAATTTAAGAATTTAAATTTAAAATTTAAGAATTTAAGAATTTAAGAATTTAAGAATTTAAAATTTAAATTTAAGAATTTAAATTTAAATTTAAATTTAAATTTAAGAATTTAAAATTTAAGAATTTAGAATTTAAGAATTTAAGAATTTAAGAATTTAGAATTGAATTTAAGAATTTAAATTTAAATTTAAAATTTAAATTTAAATTTAAGAATTTAAGAATTTAAGAATTTAAATTTAAAATTTAAAATTTAAATTTAAGAATTTAAATTTAGAATTTAAGAATTTAAGAATTTAGAATTTAAATTTAGAATTTAAGAATTTAAGAATTTAAATTTAAGAATTTAAGAATTTAAGAATTTAAGAATTTAAGAATTTAAGAATTTAAATTTAAAATTTAAATTTAAGAATTTAAAAAATTTAAAATTTAAGAATTTAAATTTAAGAATTTAAGAATTTAAATTTAAGAATTTAAGAATTTAAAATTTAAATTTAAAATTTAAGAATTTAAGAATTTAAAATTTAAGAATTTAAGAATTTAAGAATTTAAGAATTTAAGAATTTAAGAATTTAAGAATTTAGAATTTAAAATTTAAGAATTTAAGAATTTAAGAATTTAAGAATTTAAATTTAAATTTAAATTTAAGAATTTAAGAATTTAGAATTTAAGAATTTAAATTTAAATTTAAATTTAAAATTTAAGAATTTAAATTTAAGAATTTAAGAATTTAAGAATTTAAGAATTTAAATTTAAGAATTTAAATTTAAGAATTTAAAATTTAAGAATTTAAAATTTAAGAATTTAAGAATTTAAGAATTTAAGAATTTAAGATTTAAATTTAAGAATTTAAGAATTTAAATTTAAATTTAAAATTTAAATTTAAGAATTTAAGAATTTAAGAATTTAAGAATTTAAAATTTAAATTTAAGAATTTAAATTTAAATTTAAATTTAAGAATTTAAATTTAAGAATTTAAGAATTTAAAATTTAAAATTTAAAATTTAAGAATTTAAATTTAAAATTTAAATTTAAGAATTTAAGAATTTAAAAATTTAAGAATTTAAGAATTTAAATTTAAGAATTTAAGAATTTAAGAATTTAAGAATTTAAGAATTTAAATTTAAAATTTAAGAATTTAAGAATTTAAAATTTAAGAATTTAAGAATTTAAGAATTTAAAATTTAAAATTAAATTTAAATTTAAGAATTTAAAATTTAAAATTTAAGAATTTAGAATTTAAGAATTTAAGAATTTAAATTTAAGAATTTAAGAATTTAAATTTAAAATTTAAGAATTTAAAATTTAAGAATTTAAGAATTTAAGAATTTAAGAATTTAAGAATTTAAGAATTTAAGAATTTAAAATTTAAGAATTTAAATTTAAATTTAAAATTTAAATTTAAGAATTTAAATTTAAATTTAAATTTAAGAATTTAAGAATTTAAAAATTTAGAATTTAAGAATTTAAGAATTTAAATTTAAAATTTAAGAATTTAAGAATTTAAATTTAAGAATTTAGAATTTAAAATTTAAGAATTTAAGAATTTAAATTTAAGAATTTAAAATTTAAGAATTTAAGAATTTAAGAATTTAAATTTAAGAATTTAAAATTTAAATTTAAGAATTTAAGAATTTAAATTTAAGAATTTAAGAATTTAAGAATTTAAAATTTAAATTTAAAATTTAAGAATTTAAGAATTTAAGAATTTAAGAATTTAAGAATTTAAGAATTTAAATTTAAGAATTTAAGAATTTAAATTTAAATTTAAGAATTTAAGAATTTAAGAATTTAAGAATTTAAGAATTTAAATTTAAGAATTTAAGAATTTAAGAATTTAAGAATTTAAGAATTTAAGAATTTAAGAATTTAAGAATTTAAAATTTAAATTTTAGAATTTAAGAAATTTAAATTTAAGAATTTAAAATTTAAGAATTTAAGAATTTAAATTTAAATTTAAGAATTTAAGAATTTAAGAATTTAAGAATTTAAGAATTTAAGAATTTAAGAATTTAAGAAATTTAAGAATTTAAATTTAAATTTAAGAATTTAAGAATTTAAGAATTTAAGAATTTAAGAATTTAAGAATTTAAGAATTTAAATTTAAGAATTTAAGAATTTAAGAATTTAAGAATTTAAGAATTTAAGAATTTAAATTTGAATTTAAGAATTTAAGAATTTAAGAATTTAAAATTTAAATTTAAGAATTTAAGAATTTAAGAATTTAAGAATTTAAGAATTTAAGAATTTAAGAATTTAAGAATTTAAGAATTTAAGAATTTAAGAATTTAAAATTTAAATTTAAATTTAAGAATTTAAATTTAAGAATTTAAGAATTTAAGAATTTAAGAATTTAAGAATTTAAAATTTAAGAATTTAAGAATTTAAGAATTTAAGAATTTAAGAATTTAAGAATTTAAGAATTTAAGAATTTAAATTTAAAATTTAAGAATTTAAGAATTTAAGAATTTAAGAATTTAAGAATTTAAGAATTTAAGAATTTAAATTTAAGAATTTAAGAATTTAAGAATTTAAATTTAAGAATTTAAGAATTTAAGAATTTAAGAATTTAAGAATTTAAAATTTAAGAATTTAAAATTTAAGAATTTAAGAATTTAAGAATTTAAGAATTTAAGAATTTAAGAATTTAAGAATTTAAGAATTTAAGAATTTAAGAATTTAAGAATTTAAGAATTTAAGAATTTAAGAATTTAAGAATTTAAATTTAAGAATTTAAGAATTTAAGAATTTAAGAATTTAAGAATTTAAGAATTTAAGAATTTAAGAATTTAAGAATTTAAGAATTTAAAATTTAAGATTTAAGAATTTAAGAATTTAAGAATTTAAGAATTTAAGAATTTAAGAATTTAAGAATTTAAGAATTTAAAATTTAAGAATTTAAATTTAAGAATTTAAGAATTTAAATTTAAGAATTTAAAATTTAAAAATTTAAGAATTTAAGAATTTAAGAATTTAAGAATTTAAGAATTTAAGAATTTAAAATTTAAGAATTTAAGAATTTAAGAATTTAAGAATTTAAGAATTTAAGAATTTAAAATTTAAGAATTTAAGAATTTAAGAATTTAAGAATTTAAGAATTTAAGAATTTAAGAATTTAAGAATTTAAGAATTTAAGAATTTAAGAATTTAAGAATTTAAGAATTTAAGAATTTAAGAATTTAAGAATTTAAGAATTTAAGAATATAAGAATTTAAGCATTTAAGAATAACCAAAAAGATACACAAACGGTTTTTAATAAAATCAAAAAAAAGCATTTTGACAATTTGATACGACCAAAAATTTGCAATTTTTTTAAATGAAATCAAGAAAAAAATTACCTAAAATTACCCAAAAAAACTAACTTAATCCACCTACGTGGTTTGAGCCTTCCTCACTTATTTCCAACAATGGCTGATGTGATGGAATTGTACAAACATTTCATGTATTTTTTAGATCCGGAATAAAAAAGTACATAAATATCACTTAAGTGGCCATACCTCGAGATAGGGATGCCAGATAATCAATGTTTTGGACTTGTCGGATGGTGGATCCGGACATAGTTTACATGCATTTAAATTAGATCCAGCTTCCAAAAGCACATAAATGTCACTTAAGTGACCATAGCTAGAGACAGGGTTGCCAGATCTTCAATGTTTTGAACTCGTTGGGAAGGTTTTTTGATAATCTAAGCAACGATGGGTTGGATGGTGGATCCAGACATAATTTACATACATTTAAGTGATTTCCAAGAAGTACATCAATATCACTTAAGTGGGCATATCTCGAGACAGGGTTGCCAGATTTTCAATGTTTTGGACTCGTTGGAAAGATCTTTTTATAACCTAACCAACGATGGGTCAGATGGTGGATCCGGACCTAGTTTACATACATTTAAGTGAGATCCGACTTTAAAAAGTGCATTAATATCACTTAAGTGGGCATATCTCGAGACAGGGTTGCCAGATCTTCAATGTTTTGGACTCGTTGGAAAGGTCTTTTGATAACCTTACCAACGAGGGGTCAGATGGTGGATCCGGACATAGTTTACATACAGTTAAGTGAGATCCAAATATATGTGAAAACACATTTTTATACATAACTTTTGAACTACTTATCGAAACTTCAATCTGTATAAAACTCGATCTATGGGACCCTAAAAACGAAGTTGACTTTTTATAGCTGTCGGCCACCATTGCTAGTACCAACCACTAGTGTCTTCCTTTTATCTACAAGGACTTCGCCGCCCTGGGCTCCTAAGTGTATGAAAGTATGGCACGGAGCGACGGCGCCGAATACCCATATTTACACAAAGAATTTTAGAGCGCCCGCCGCGGGATTCGAACCGGCGACCTCTGGATTGTGAGTCCAGTGCGCGGTCCGATTGATCCACACGGGCGGGACTCTAAGCCAAGTCGAATGCAACAGGTTCGGGTCAAATCGGTTCAGCCAGTGCCGAGAAACATGAGCTAGTTTGTTGGTCACATACATACATACACACACACATACACACAGACATTTGTTCAGTTTTCGATTCTGAGTCGATAGGTATACATGAAGGTGGGTCTACGACGTTTTTATACAAAGTTCATTTTTAGAGCAGGATTATAGCCTTACCTCAGTGAGGAAGGCAAAAAGCAATTCAACAGCCCAAAACAGGATTTTTAGGTACTTTTTCTCGACCCTCTCTGATTTCAATGAAACTTTGTAGACATGTTATCCGAGGCATATATAAGCTATTTTTGTGTATATGGAGCCAGTAACACTCGATAATGACATTTTAGAAGGGCGTACGTGTTTTCAATATTTTTGTATTTCGTAATTTAAATATTGCTGTATCTCGAAGCCGTTGCATCATATCAAAAAGTGGTCAAAGACAAACTTGTAGGAAATTTGACGGGCTTTCCGAAAAAATACACTGAAAGAAAAAAAGCACTCTACTTTTATGAGATTTTTTGATTTTTAAGTTTAAAAGATAAATTTGAAGGTGAGTCCACGATTTGTTTTGGGCTCACCTTCAAATTTAACTTTTAAACTTAAAAATCGGCTTCGAGATACAGCAATATTTAAATTACGAAATACAAAAATATTGAAAACACGTACGCCCTTCTAAAATGTAATTATCGAGTGTTAGGTACTGGCTCCATATACCCAAAAATGGCTTATATATGCCTAGGATAACATGTCTACAAAGTTTCATTGAAATCGGAGAGGGTCGGGTACAACCGATTCCCTATTTGACATGGAATTGCTCAATATCGAATTTATCAGCATTTTTTTAAATGTAAAGCTGTCATCAAATGACCATTTTGAAAAGTGTTTCAGTTCATTTTCGTTAAATCCTGATCTACAATGGCAAATCGCAGAATGTTGCGTCTGAAAACTTGATGATTGTTTTGGCAAGAGTTTGCGTAAGTTTGCTCTTGTATACTAAGCTTGCTGGTTTTCCTACCTAGTTAGCATAAGAGAGCGCAGTAGTGTAGATAAAACGTTGTCGATTTAGAAAACAACAAAAGTTTTTGAACTATTTTACAGATTTGCTTACAAGAATTCTATCCAATTCCAATTCAGTTTTAAATATTATTTTCAATTATTTCTGTGATTTTTTTTTTAATATTTAAAATAAGAATATTTTTCTTCCAAAATTTCTGGGGGGCACAATGTATGGGCTGCCCCCCCTGCCCAATTTTAAGGGGGGCAAAAAGTACCGTGCCCCCCCAGAGTCGGCGCCCCTGGCTATGACCATATTGGCTCAAAATTTTGGTGAAGACTCGTTAAACCGGTCCCGTGTGCATGACGAAGGCCGATTTTCAAAAAGTTTATTTTAAAAAAAGATAAAAATATTTTTGTGTTTTTCATATAAAAAATGGTCAGTTTTTGATTTTTGTATTTTTTTTAAAGCAAAATTTCTAAATCGGGCCTCGTCAGGCACACGGGATATGTCTTAAGAGTCTTCTCAAATTTCAGCCAATTTGGTCCATCCCATCTCGAGATATCGTGGCACCCGTAAATCAACTCGGTGTTTAGAGAAAAACGCTCGCAAAGTTTGACAGTCCGCAGTCGGCAAAATTTTGAGTTTAAATCGTCTTCAACTCAGTTTATTCATGAAATATCTTCATGAAACTTTCAGGAGTGATTGAAAATCATCTTTTCAAAGGATTCAATAAATTTTCTGAATTATGAAATTTTACGATTTCTTACATGTATGTAACCCCTTAATCAGCAAAATAAAAAAATAGCAAAACATATCATTCGTAAGCTCTTCATTGCAATGTTTATGCCAAACATTGAATCAGGAAATACAGTATTTTTGTAAGAATTATAAATACCATGGCCTGGTCAAGGTCGAGAGGTGGTTGATCATTTTGTGGCTAAAAACAATCACATTGTCACAAAGATAATGAAATTGGAAAAAATGTAATTATTTGAATTCCTTTGTATTTTCAACGATTCTTATTATATTTTAAAAATGGTAAAATAAACTTTGAAAAATTATAATAATTCGTTGCAAAAGATTTCTAAGCAATTCTTCCTCTAATTTCAATAAAATTTTAATATTTTTTGTCTGTCTGAATCAGATGTTATGCACTCAGATTTGTCACCAAATTTCATAACTTCAAATCCCTGGGTTGTTTATAGGAGCAAGATAAGTTTGACTGAATCCATTAAAAATGGTGCTTTCTAATTTTTGAATTAATTTTTGAATGGAATGCCTATATTTTGATATCTTTACAGTTTTTTCACTTTAGTCAAATTAGCATTCTACTAAAACGCTCAACCAAACCACACTTGAACCAAACCTTAATTTTTAAAAATTACAAATTACTGTACAGATTGGTCAAAGGGCCATTTTACATGATCATTCGAAACGGGCCCGCGGGCCACAAAAAATCTCCTCGTGGGCCACATTTGGCCCGCGGGCCATACTTTGGTCACCCCTGTTTTAGAAGATGCTGACTAATCAATTTAAATAGAAGACACTCTGGTATGCTAAGCCAACTAAATTTTTTATTTAATATCCGAGCATGAGAATGATTGACTGGCAATGAGCTGCTACTCCTTTATTGACAGATCAGCTGAAGCATAACAATGAAACAAAAATGATCAGTGGGAGCCAACCATCGCCTCTGAAGATCCCTACTTTATTAATCAATACCGGAGCCCTCCCAAGAAGCATGCAGTTCAACGAAAGGGAGGAATGTTAGTCCGCACATAGCTTTCCGCTTTATACCTATTGACACCGCTTGAGACAGTAGAATCCACAGCATCTCCTTCAAGCATCACGAGATTATTATTATTATTATTTTTTGGTTAGTAGGATAAGGTATTGACTTTTCGATGCCTCCCGAGTAACAATGCTATGGAGAGGACTCTCATAATAGACCCGTCCACGAGCCTTCCGAGCTACGATGCCATGGGCAGGTCTTTCTGGTTAGCACACAAGAACACTCACTTATTTCAATATCTAATAAATGAAAATTTTGCTCCACTATTAACCCGTCCATCCAAAATGTTAGCGTGTCTTTCGATCAACGATTCTATAGAAATGACTTTTTAATCGTGAAAAATAACTAGTAAACAACAACCATGAAAAATTTGCTCTAAGGAAATTTCTCGCCATACTATCGACCGCCTATCTGCCATCGTTAATCTATCTTATTATGCATATTAATTAATTTACTGCAAATTGTGCGACTTAACAGTGATTTGATCGATGCATCACCGATGTTTTGTTTTATCATTTCTTCAAAATGTGTTGTTTTGTAAGAGAATGATGATTTAACATTTTTTAATATTCATAGAATGTTTACATTTTATTAGATTTCATTATTCAGCAACTGCAATTGTTACCATTTTTAATTACATTAAAATAAAACAATGATTAATTACGATTTTGCTTATGGGAATATTTCCACCATCAATCAATTAAGCATCAACAACTCTGTGGTGATCATCCCGCGTTGCATTGCTACGCATAAAACACGTTCACTAATCGCTGCAACTTTAAGCAGAGCAGTTCAACACGTGTTGTCCAGCTTGCCAGTTGCTTGAAAATGTCTTCCAAAGACAAATACCTAGACGATTTGCTCAGCGACGGAGAGACCAGGTCGGTCAACGAAGAGCTGTTCGACACTGGAGTTCCACCGTGGTATGATCGGGTCAAAATAAGGCGGTAAGATTGTGTGGGATTTGCTTTTAGGAAAATTGTACTTACCAACAAACTTATCATAGAGCCCAGCGCTTCTTCCGGAAGAACTTTGCCGCGATCTACTACGCGACGATCTGCGGACTGCTGGCCGCGTTGACCGTGCCATCGATTCTGAACGCGCTCATCTTCACAACGCGAAAGCCAACGTTCAAAATTGCCGCCAAGCGTTATCTGGCCGCCATGAAGCATACCATCAACTGGTACTGCCAAGACTTTGAACCGGGCAGCAGGTTTGTGTGGTTTCAAGTTGTGTAATAACTACTTATTTACAATCGATTTTATTTTTTCTCATGTAATTTAGTTCGTGGAAGTCGCTGGAACATGTGCGCAGAGTTCATTCCACTATCGTGAAACGTGCGAATTCTAAAAATTATGGAATCATCATTTCTCAGAAAGATCTAGCAATAACTCAGTTTGCCTTCATGGGGTACGTTATTTTTAGGCTTAGTGATTTTTCACGCTCGAAAATAGCAAATTTCACGGGAAACTCAATTGCAAAACACAAAATTTCACGCAAATTTCGCGGAACGTGAAATTTTTTAAAATAACTCTGAAAATATTTTGTTTAAATCACAGAAACTACTTTTTTTGGTTCATTATATATTATTCTTCAATAAACTAAAAAAATCTTCACTAAATTTGAACGTGAAACAAAAAAACTCTCATAATTTTCAAAAAAGTTTCCACCTAGTTTATAGCTCTTTTTATATTTAAAACAAAATGTAGGGCATGCGTATAATAATCTTGTCCATCCAATATGAGTAAAATAGTTAGTTGAATTTTCTGCGACATTTAGTCAATTCAAAATATTTTTTAATGATTTCATCTCTCTTTCCAAAAACTAAATATAATATCAATAGGCAAAAATAATATAATTTGTTACAAAATCGAAATTTTTATTTAAAATGAGAACAGAAAACAAAAAAAGCTGTCATTTTTTAACTTTCACGGGAATCATCCCCCAAAAAATCAAATTTCGTTAAAATAAAACAGAACTTAGAAAAAAAATCTGATATCTTTTTAAAATGTGATTTCAAAATGAAGAGTACTTTTAATGCTCTTCACCTGATTTTGACTAAAACAAAGCTTATTTCTTTTTGAAAATTTAATTTTCAAATTGAAAAGTAGTGAAATTTTTACTAAATTGACAAAATATTTAAAAAAGATTGTAAGTTCCTAAAAACTGATAAATCTAAACAATTCTTCAAATGGTTCATATCAAGCTTTTCAATTAAAAACTTATAAAATTTACTTAAAAAGTCTTCATGGTTGAAATATTGAAGTTGCTTGAAGAAAAAAATGAGCTGAGAAAATTTATAAATATCAAGAATTTCACACCGTTCGCGGACGGTCATCAAATTTCACTAACCCTATATAAGTAATTGAAAAAGAGTATTTTCACTCGCTTAATTCTATAGAATTATTTTTATACCTGTTTGAGTTTGATAAAAAATTTTGAAAAAAAAAATCGTTACAGTTTCACACAAAACATAAGATTTCACGAGATTTCGCGGAAAAAGACAAATTTCGCGGATTTCACGCTGTCCGCGAAATCGTGAAATTTCACTAACCCTAGTTATTTTGAATCCTGAAAAAGTTGGCTCCAAAACGAGTCCACAAGATTTGGAAGCTCTGTGCCACTTTTGGAGAGTTTTGGGATTTCTACTAGGACTTGAAGATCGGTAAGTGTGAAGCGAAACCCAACCTAAGACATTATAACTAACCAAAATTTTCAATTAGATTCAACGTTTGCACCCCAAACATGGAGGAAACCATCGCCAGAATCGATCAAATCCAACGCAAGCACCTCAAATCAGCCCTGACCAAACGGGACGACAAATTTGAACGGGCAGCCGAAGCACTGCTGGCCGGTCTCTGGTGTTTCAACTTGCTGCTTGATCATGGCGCGCTAATGTTTGCCGCGGGGCGAGTCGCCGGCCTTCCGGGGTACAGCTATTGGTCCGCGGAGAAATTAGCTGGTGAAGAGTCCCACTATCGTCAGCTTGGTTGGAAAAGTCGTGGGGTGTTGTTTGTGATACTGAGTATTCATGAAGTAATGTTACAGAAGGATTGGTTTCGTAATATTTTCAATTGGATTTTGCTAACATCAGGACAGATTGTTATTGTTGTGAGCAACGTGGTTTTAAAAATAATCAAGGTCTAAAAATATGTGGTACAATAAATGTAGAGCATATATCTCAGCCTTCATATGATTGATAATTGAGGATTTTTTCTCAAACCTTTTTTTTTAAGAAAATTTAATATATACATATATATAATTCTCCACCAACTCACACAGCAGTTGCCCGACCCCTCTTCAATTTGCGTGAAACTGTCCTAAGGGGTAACTTTTGTCCCTGATCACGAATCCGAGGTCCGTTTTTTGATATCTCGTGACGGAGGGGCGGTACGACCCCTTCCATTTTTGAACATGCGACCCTTCTGGGTCAATGTAAATTCGAAATGTACATTAAATTTCCCTTAAAATGACGTGTTCCCATTTTTTTTACAGTCGAGTAACGGAAAATGGCAGACCTTTTAAAACTGTTTTAGTGTTTTTTCGATGAAAAATACGTTTTTTCGGAATTCTGAGTACGTCATCAAACCGGGCGTCTAATTTTACATAAAACCCCCTTATTGAGAAACACCTCTTTTTTCGCATGTTGAAAAATGAAAGGGGCCGTACCGCCCCTCCGTCACAAGATATCAAAAACGTACCTCGGATTCGTGATCAGGGACAATAGGTTATCGCTTAGAACAAGGTTTCACACAAATCGAAGAGGGGTCGGGGCAACTTTTCCCGATTTCGTGTGAGTTGGTAGAGAATTACCCATATTTTTTTTTTCAAATGATCAAAAATAAAACATTTAAAAACAAAAAAAAAAACTTTCAAAGGCTGTTAAATTGCATTAAATTTGAGAGACACCAAAAAGGGTAAAGCAACTTAATGATCAAAAAAATCCTTTTGTTTGAAATATCATAAAAATAGAGTACATGTATAATTTTATTATTGTATTTTTTTATTTATTGTGTGTGTGTGTGAAATATTAAATCTGTAAATGAAAAGGCTATAATCATTCGAAAACTCAATTTTCATTTTGACATCCCACCTTCACGTATGCACATCAACTCCGAATCAAAAACTAAACAGTTATTATTGTTTATGTATAGGGGAATTTTTTACGGTAAAAAAACATAGGGTAAAAAAATTAAAATGCTTGAATCAAAGATTATTATACATAATTATATTTACTCTTCTGGATAGATATCAGAACGGGTCAAAATGACAAAAAGTTGCTCAGATCAAATTATTTGCTCGAAGTGAAGTAAACCAACTGGAATATCGAAGCAAACACACATATATTAAGAATTCAAAAATATATTTTTTTAAAAGTGGATTTTAAATCTGAGAAGTTAATAAAAATCGGAGATTTAAAAAAAATATCTTTACAAAAAATAATCACCAATTCTTAGTTTAATTATTCAAATAATTCAAAATTAAAAAAAATGCTTAAAAATTCAAAAATTTCAAACCGCAAAAAAATTAAAATATTTCAATCTAATCTTTTTAATCTAACACAAACGCAGCCAATCCGATGAAAGCATGCTGGAAAGTCTTGTGATTAGATTACGCCCCAAGCAGCACTTTTCTTGAAATTATTAAAAATTGCAGTACATCCAAGAACACCCGAAAATGTATTACAAAAATTAAAGCGGCTAGCCCTACTGCGTTATGTTTACCGCAAAGAGGACTCTGAGAACAGATCACATTTCACAAAATCTACAGGGGAGCAAGAATACGTGGACATACCATACCAAACGCTCCGATTTATAGTTGCATAGGAGCAACTCGACCATTTTTATTTTTCGAAAAAATCGAAGTTTCATGCAAAAACAAGTTTGACATTATTTTATAATGCAAAATTGAATTTGGAATCGAAAATTGCTTTACAGATTTTTTGATAAAGGGCTCCGTTTTCAAAATATAGCCACCAAAAGTTTGATTTTAGCGAAATATTTGAAGTTTTTCAATTTTTAAAAATAGTGACCATGAGTGACCATTTCTTAAAATATATTTTTTGAAAAGTTCAGAAAATTTGCTATAAAATTGTGTAAGAGACATTGAAGATTGGACCTCGGGTTGCTGAGATAGAGCCGCTTTAAGAAAAAGAAACAGGAAAATTGAAGTTTTCTAAATATCACCAAAACAACCCACCATTTTCTGATGACGATATCTCAGCAACTAATGGTGCGATTTTCAATGTTAAAACGTGAAACATTCGTTTTTTTTTTAAATCAAGACTAAAATTTTAAAAGGGCCAAACATTGAATATTACGCCCCATTTAAAATGCTAGTCTTGATTTTTTTTTCAAAATATTTTTTTCGAAAAGATCGGGAAATTTCACGAATGTTTCATGTTTTAACGTTAAAAGTTGGACCATTAGTTGCTGAGATATCGTCATTAGAATATGGTGGGTTGTTTTGGTGAGATTTAGAAAACTTCAATTTTCCTGTTTCTTTTTCTTAAAGCGGTTCTATCTCAGCAACCCGAGGTCCAATTTTTAATGTCTCTTAGACAATTTTGAAGCAAACTTTCTGAACTTTTAAAAAAAAATATTTTCAGAAATGGTCACTCATGGCCATTATTTTTAAAAATTGAAAAACTGCAAATATTTCGCTAAAATTAAACTTTCGGTGGCTATATCTTGAAAACGGAGCACTGTATCAAAAAATCTGAAAAGTTTTTTTCGATTGCAAATCCAATTTTGCATTAAAAAATAATGTCAAACTTGTTTTTGCATGAAACTTCGATTTTTTTCAAAAATCACTATTTTTTCAAAAATTCATAACTCGGCGGCAGATTTTTTGACCATGTTTCTCTATGCCTCAAAAGTTGCGGATTTTTGTCCCCTAAAATATATCAAAAAATCTCGAAAATCAAAAAATACGTATTTTGGGAAATTGAGTTTTAGTGAAAAAAAAGTTGATTAAAAAATCTGCAATTTTTTTCCTTTTCCCTTTTTTTCTCAAGAGTCCTCAACAATACCTACAACTTTGCCGAAGACACCAAATTGATCAGAAAATTTACTCAAAAGTTACAGCTGCTTGAATATTTGCGTACCATTTTTGTATGGACAGCAGCCAAAATTGTATGGAGACTTGTATGGGTGAACCTGGGTGCAGAATAGTTGTTCGCAAAGCGGCCTCAATTTAGAACTGTCAAAGTGGAACCAATTTACTGTTCGCAAAATGATACCAAAAAGTGACAAGTATTGTAATCGATCTATACAGGGCCCCGGCGATGGCCTAATATGAGCTACCAAACAACATTGGCAATATGGCGTCGTTTGTTTACAAACATGAGATTGTTTGTGGACGAACCGAAAAATTTACTTTTTTGTGAGAAATTCTATAACCATTGTGCAATAACATTGAGTCTTACAAAACAGACAAAATTTCCTTAAATTCTAGACCAGAATTTGCTTTATTATTATTTTTCAATTTAAACCGCTTTTACCGCGATTCTGATCAAGATTGCACATTAAATCATCGTGCCTTTAGTGTATCTTTTGTTTTCACATCGATTCGCTGTAGATTCGTGTTTAAATTTTGAAATTTAGCATAAATTAAATAAGTTGCCAAATTCCCAACTTCAGTCAGGTGCAACAATTTCCACATCACCCATGCGGGAAACCGATAATGGGGTAATTCATGCGTTCCAAACTGTCAAAATTCCAAAACGTCATTGCCAATCTTCGGTTCGCTGCTTTTGTTCGTGTTTGAAGTTTCGGGCCGAGACTCTGGATCTATAATTTATTTAGCCGGTGGTGTCGAGTTTTTGCGGTATCGAAGTAAACAAATCCTAAAGAGGGTAGAAATCGAGATTGGGTAAATTCGTCGCTAGCATATCAATAAGCGCTATGTCTTACGCAAAACCTACGTTTATGACGCTTTGTGAAATATTAGCGACGAATTATCAATGAATGGCACATGCCAAATAATATTGAATAATCTTACTCCAACATTATTATTGCGCTTCAAAGATACACAATCTCGGAACTTCGATTCGGTTGTTTTTCTGATTCACGAAATTCCACCTACTTCTGAAGCAATATTTCGTCACGTGGAAATCAAAAAAAGGCCTCTTTTGGCCGCCCATTGATTAGTCTACGAACATAAAAATTGCGAAGCCCTTAATTTTTCAACGAAAATTTAAACATAAACAGATTTAAAAAAAAATCAAAACAAGTCATTTCCGCAGCAAAAAATATGTCACGCTTGAGCTTGAACATAGCCTTCCACTTTGTTTATGTTTACAGCTGTATTGCAGATGTATTAGTGAGGAGCAGTGGGGAGCATTCAAAAATCACGTTACGCATTCTGCCTTTTCAGCACCCAGGGGTGAACCAATGGCACAAAATAGCTAAGGCCCCCACAAAATTTGAGTCAAATCAAAAAATACAAATAAAATCCATTTCCGGTTTTGGTAGAGAATTGCTCATAGGTGTTATTTGTTTAATTTCATTTTTTGTTTTATGAATTAAAGATTTTATGAATTTAAGAATTCTAGAAACTTAGAATACAAAAAAACTGAACTTTTGATTTTCCAATTTTAAATTCAAAACTCAGAACCGTTTCGCTCTTTCCTATCTCCATACTTGGCTTAACGCCGAAGGTGCCAAATACCCTTTTTTACACTTAGATTGTGAGTTCAGTGCGCGGTCCAATTTTCGAAGTGAACTGTGATATAAAATAAAATAAGGATAAGTTAAGGTACTTTATTGTTTTATTTAATAAATTCATTCGGCTGAAAAGGTAATTCAGGACTCTTTTTGGGAAAATAAATGTAAAGATAATATTGAACCCCGCGTAAATAACAAACGCGTTACTAAACTAACTACTTCCTACGATTATGATGACGTATATCAACTTCTACGCTGCGATTAAATAATAATGTGTGTAGAAATTGTATTCTTTTGTTGGACCTCCTAGTAAACGCGATCCTGATAGCTGTTGTCCTGGGGCCGAGGCTGCATGGTGTTGACCATTTGCTGCTGATACTGGCGCATTTGGCAAGCACGGCGCGGCGGAGTAAGATACTCGAACATACTCTGCGTGTGCTGGGACAGCATCTTGCTGAGATCACAGGGCATCGGGTCGGTCCAGAAGAAGTCATGGTTGAGGGCGGAATCGGCGTCGGTGCGCTCCTTCGGATCCAGGATGAGCAGCTTGTCGAGCAGATCGACGCCGTGCGAGTCTTTGACGTACGGCCGCAGACGGTCGCGCACCTTGCGCTTGTGTCCCATCGGCAGTTCCATCTTCTGGTACAGCTCGAGCGATTCGACGCCGGGCCACACGTCCGGTGTGAACGATCCGCACAGCTGTGAGATGAAAATGAGCTGCTGCTGCTCGGTGGCGCCCTGCATGATCGGTGATCGGGTCCACATTTCCGCCATGATGCAGCCGGCGCCCCACATATCAACGGGAGGACCGTAGTTGCGGTCGCCGAGCAGAAGCTCTGGCGGACGGTACCACAGTGTGACCACGCGGTTCGTGTATCGATTGGCTTGACCGTTTTTGGTAATGCTGAAGGCACGCGCCAGACCGAAATCGGCCAGCTTGAGGACACCGTTCTTGGTGATCAGCACGTTGGCCGCCTTCATGTCACGGTGCAGAATCTTGTTGCTGTGAATGTAGTACAGCCCGTTCAGCAGCTGCTGCATGACCTTCTTGATCTCGCCGAGGCTGAACTTGACGTTGATGTTCGACAACAACCCGGCCAGATCGTGCTCGCAAAAGTCAAACACCAGATAAAACGTAGACCTGTAACGATTGTTGGCCGTTGCCTTCGTCCGGCAAATCTCAATCAGATTCACCACATTCTCGTGCTTCAGCAGCTGCAAGATACGAATCTCCCGCAGAGCCGTAATCGGAAAGCCCTCCTTTTCGTTGTCCATCAGCACCTTCTTCATGGCCACGAACTTTTTGTTGGACTTTTTCTCCCGGGCCTTGAACACCTCCCTAAAACGAAGCCATCGGAATTTCAATCAATGACGAAATGTTCCCTCCCTCTTCCAAGGTCAACCTACCCGAACGTGCCCTGGCCAATCTTGGCCACCTTTTCGTACTTGCTCGACTCGTCGCAGTACGGGAAGTCGTAGTCCTCGATGTACTTTTGCTTCTCCGCCAGGCTCAGCACCGTCGACGAGGTGGACATCTGCAGGCCCGACGAACCGGAAGTGCTGCTGCTCATCGTCGTCGTGGCTGTGGTCGCGGACGCGACGGCAGACGAACGGCTGCGGGAAACCTTTTTGGGTGAAATTTTGAATTGGACGCGCGTTGTTTCAGCGCTGCAGCAGATGATGGGGGAAAATGGAGGAAAAGTTGGTTTTTCTTTCGCGACGACGATGGAGATCTGCAGAACCAGCGCAGGAGAAAACACAACAATGGACGATTTTGGCAGATATGCGTCATAAACGGCAAGGTTGGTAGAAGTTGTGAGGTAGTGCGGAATGTTGGTTTTTGAGCGAGGGCTAACTTCACGCGTTATGTAGGTAAATTTGCTTACTTGTTGCTCACTCAATTTTGGGTAAAATTTGAACTTTGCCACGGCATTTAATAATTGGGTACTAAAGCCCTATGTAAACTTTATGTACAACCTCGTGTACAACGGTAAAAAACACGCTTAAAAAACATTTCTGATTAATTTTTTTCATTTTAATGCAATTTTTTTTTTGACAAGACAAATTTTTTTCGATGGATCAACTATGGTACCCTTGGAACGAGCTGTCAAGTAGGAGCTTTTCTGTCAAGAAGAACCGCGAGGTAAATTTTTCAAAATTGATTTAAAAATCCATTTTAAACTTTTTGTGGTCGTACAAAGGGTCATTGTACTCAGAAAAATAAGCTTTATCGCTGTAAACAATAATATCAGCAATCTAAGCTTCATTTTAGGACCCAATTTGGATACAAATTTGCCATTTAAGCATGAATTGGGTCCTAAAATTAAGCCTAAATTTGTGATATTATTGGAGAAAACGATAACGCTTATTTTTCTGAGTACAATGACTCTTTGAACGACCGCAAAGGATTTAAAATTGATTTTTAATTCAATTTTTAAAAATTAACTTTACGGCCCTTCTTGACAGAAAAGGTTCTTACTGACAGCTAGTTCCAAGGGGACCATAGTTGATCCATCGAAAAAATGTTGTCTTGTCATTTTTTTTTTGAGTTAAATGAAAAAAAAGTATTCAGAAATGGTTTTTGATCGTGATTTTTACCGTTGTACATAAAAATTGACATAGGTCTTTAGTACCCAATTTATCAGCAAAAATGGAATAAAAATCTTGAATAATGTCATATGGAGCTAAACGAAAGCATTTTTATTTTATTTTTTGTAAATTTCTTCTAAATTGTTATTATTTACGGCTACGATTGACTCCATTGAAAAATATTTTCTATTTAATCAGCAAAAGCTTATAAATACCAGTCACGATATTCTAGCGGGATTCTGACAGGGCTGGATAATATTACAAAATTCTAGCACAAATGTTCTTCCGTTCTAGTAGGACTCTGGCAGCCATAACCACTGTTGACAAAGGCCGTCGAAAATGTATTATTTATTTTCTTTCTTTCCCTTTTCCTAGCTGTTGACCGAAAAGAAAATCAAATGGGGTCTCTGGCTTGGTCTAAGAACATAAAAACTTTGCTTAGCTTTTATTCATTCAGTTTATTAGTACCTTCAACGTATAGAATCCTTACAAATCAAGCTTGTAAATAAAATCAAACTCGCGTACTTCATCCCACCTCACAGCACATCGGAAATCTCGCCTGGCCCGATGCCGAGCTGCTGTTCCTTCACCTTGCGCCGGTTCAGCTTGGTCGTGTGCGCTTCGTTAAAGTTCTGCAACGCGCGCCGCAGCTCCTTCTCGATGGAGTCCCGCGTCAGGTGGGGGAACTTGTCGCAGGTGGTCGCGACCAGTATTTCGATCAGATTCATGTTGCACGCTGGGAGCGGGGGCGGCGCGTCCGGGTTGCTGTTGTGGGGCGGTTTGCCCGTCCAGGTGTGCTTGGAGCAGTTCTCGAACAGGTTCGCCATGTTACGCCGCAGGAAGTCGTACAGGCTGGTGGTGGGACCGTCGGAGAACAGCGTTATGACCTCCTCGCGGATGTCGTCGTCGGTTTGGATGAGCTCTTCGAGGCGGTACAGGTAGTTGTCGTCGGGGACGGGGAACAGGACGAGGCGTTTCTTCTCGCGTTTCATTGGGGTGTTTTTTCGTTTCTGAACTTCGAATGAGCTGACTTCCGCCTGTTGGCGAGTGCTGTTTTTGAGGTCCACCCGCAGGTCGCGAATGTTGTACTTTAGAACTTTTAGGGCACCGTCGTGTTGGTTCAGCTTTTCCAGGATCATGTCCAGCTTGCTCTCGATGCGCTTCATCCGGGCTTCCGACGGATGGTACGTGCTTGTGGTTGCTTGATCTTCCGGATTTTCCACTTGTTCTTGGTCTGCTTCTTCAGCCTGTTCCTGATCCTCGTCGTCGAGTTGGGAACGGGAGTCATCGTCCGAGGTTGGGGGCGAAATGCGCTTCTTAATGGTCACTGGCAAGGCGACAGGTTTGCGGGGCAGTGACCTCACCGTTGGTGGAGTTATCTTGGACCAGTTTGGTTTGGCTTTGGGCTTGAGCATCGGGGAAACTTCGACGTTTGCGATGGTCCTCAGGTGCATCGGAGTGACCACCTCGCCGGCCTTTCGAATGATCGGAACCTTTTTCCCCGATGACGAGGGTTGTGGCCGAGTTGGTGTCATTTTCAACTTTTTCACTGAAATGAACCAGAAAGTTTTTATAGAACATTTGAGATAAGCGGAACCACCCCAACATACCCGGAGTTTCCAGCAGATACTCGGTGTCCTCGTAGACTTCGGCTTCGCCCAATATCACTTCCTCAAACTTCGACATGAACGCGGCGTGTGTTGAACATACGAAATCAGTCAACTTTCGTCAGCTTCAGCAGAAAAATTGACTAAATTTATAAAATTTACGCGCAACAAACAAGTTTCACGCGCAAACTGAAGCCAACACTCGGAATCAACAAACAAAAATTTGTAAACATGCCGCAGTTGACAGCTGCTTGTAAAGGGCTGACGTCGTGCGCCGCTGGTGACGCTACCTCGGCTGTAAACATTGCTCCTTCGTTTGTTCAAAACGTCAAACTGCTCAAAAGTTGTTTGGACGGCAGCGAGTCGATTTGGCCGCGGAAACAGTTAAATTTTTAGGTTTGAGTAATTTTGGATGTTTTAAACAGTGACCAAATGTACGAAATTGAGAGAGTTCTGATGGACAACGATCAAACCATTGAAGAGGAATATTTGGACGAGAATGAGCATTCTTCTGAAGGTATGTTAAAAAACATTTTTCCTCAGAAAATAGGGCTACCGTAGAACACCGTTTGTTGGGCAGTTGGTTTATACTATTATTTTCAGAACCGCCCAAGAAGAAGACTCCCATTATCCGCAGACCCGGCGAGGTCGTTACGCCGATTCCAAATCATCGCACTGGAACGGTGAAAGGTGAGTTGAACATACTAATCAAGACGTCCAACGAATAAACTAACTTCTGCTCCATCGTTCCAGTTTCACCCTCGGTCTACGCCCCCAGCCCAACCACTCCACGTGTGACTCCGAGCGGCCGTGTCAAAAACACGTGGCAACGGGTGGCCCCGTACGGAATTGACGTGCAGATGAAACCACCGGTCATTCGTTCCGCCCCGGTCAAGCAGACCCCGCCAGCGAAGCGAGTTCAGCAGGTCACTGAAAACAACGACAACGACGACTCTGCTGCTGACAATGACGACGATCGCAATGGTTTCAATGCCGTCTACAGCCGAATTAAATCCGAACCGTCTCTAACATTGTCGACAAGTATGGTAACGCTCGAGACGTTGGACGCCAAGTTGGACGCGTTGGATGAAAAACTAAACAGGATCGTGGCAAAACTGGGCGCGCACGACGGTGCGTTAAAGACGGTCAAGAACAACATCATAGACCTGCGCAGCGAGCTGGCAACGGTTCGCAGCGGCACCACAGGCTACAAAACGGAATTTTCCCCACGCAGAACAAACTAAAGCGCGGCCACTGAAGCGTCAGCCCCAAATCACGCTCCCCATCGCCGACGACAACTATCTGTTCCGGCTGGAGGAGCTAGTCCAGTCGGACAACGCAATCCGCGAAGAGCTGTTCGAGCGCTTCCTGGAAGCGAACGGCAAGAGCGTGTTCGCGTACATGCGCAAAAACGTAGGCTACCTGTTCAACAACACCTCCAAGTACACGTGGACCGGTAGGCCGTCCAACAGCCACAAGGACGCGGGACCATCGGGCGTCGCGAGCCAGCTGACCCTGGTCGACGTGCTGATCGACAGTGGGTGCGAAAAGTTTGCCGGTTGCAGCCGGGAAGAAATGGAGCAGGAGTTTCGACGCTCGCTGCAGCGCTTCAACGATGCAAAGTTTTTCAAGCGCAGGAAGCGTGTACTGGAGCAGCTAGCGGCCGCTGCGGCGAGGGATGCGCAGGAGGACAAAGAGGAGGAGGAGGAAGAGGAGGATGATTGTGGGGAACATTGAAAAGAAGAGGATGCGCTGATTTGAAATAAAGTGTTACGAATAAAAAATATAATTACCATATTTTTATTTAATCCGATAGCCGTTCTGGAATTATTTGAGCAAAAAAGTTTGTAATTTATTTTTTGCAATTCCGTCGTGAAACTACTTTCTTTTCCTGTCATTCTTGAACGACAAAATAGCCTACTTTTCTGTACCAAAAATAACAGAATCGAATAGCAACACTTTTCAAAATAAATGCTGAAAAGTTCTACTTTTCAGCACTAAAATGGGTGCTGAAAAGTTGAACTTTTCACCACTTGTTTCGAATAGTAACACTTTTCAGCATTTTTTTGATTTAATCGATTTATTGACAAAATACATGAAAATTTGACATAACATTTCACTCAGTGTGTGTTTTTGAATTGCAAAAATGTTGTATGGAACTCGTTGCAAAACTTGATTTTTTCAGCACTTTTCGTATTTATCCAACTCGGTGAACCTCGTTGGATAAATGTACGACTCGTGCTGAAAAAATCCTCTTTTTGCAACTTGTTGCATAAACTACTAATATCATTTAAATATTCAGCAATTCCATTTGAAAAACGATACTTAATCCACCTTTAGGTGGTTGGTGCCTTCCTCACATTCATAAAGTCAATCCAGGTTTTTAAACGAAAATGGCGTTCGAATGATGAACACTTGAAATGTCAAAATCACGCGGTGATATATCAATATATATATCGGTGGTATACCAACATTACGAAAAAAAAGTGTACTATGGCATGACAGCCACATTTTTTTCTTATGTTGGTGCTACTGCGCGATTTTGACATTTCGGACGTTCACCATTTCGAATGCCATCTTCGCTTAAAAACCTGGATACATTCAGTAAAAATAGCAACATTCCCTTAACATGTTTAACAAATCAATTTTATTACTGATTTCTTTTGATAGGGTTCGCAGACCTTCAATTTTTCTGGTTCATCGGCAAGGTCTGATAAAAAAAACTATCCAACGAAAGTTCACATGGAAGATTCAGACAATATTTTTTATCACAATATCTCAGATCCGGCCTCATGAAAGTATATAAATAACACTTAAGTGCCACTAACTTTTGATAGGGTTGTCAGATCCTTGATGTTTTAGGCTCATTTGAAAGGTCTTTCGATTATCTAACTAACGATGGGTCGCATGATGGACCCGGATGTAGGAGATACAGCCAGCCAGGTAACGATTTATTAAAAACTTTCCATAAACATACTTTAATGAGTTAACACTCTTGATTATCGTTATCTGTGTCTTGTTACGGAAAAGAGGCACCCTGTGATAAAAGGTCTTTCCGGAAAGCGCGCTAGTTGACAGTTGACGAAAACGAAAGAAAGGGAGAAAAAGAGAGCGAAACAGGATAGTGAGTTCTGGCGTTTTGAGTTCAGTCTTCAAACGGAAGTAAAAGCGGAAAGACGTTCGCGGAATAAAAAAATGAGTGAGAACAAGTGCGACAATGGCGCGGCCAACTCGGTCACGACGAAGACGCGGGTGCAGAAAACGTCGATCGTGCCAGCGACGACCCCGGCGGGGGCAAAGAGGGCAAAAGTTGCCAAGCCCGACGGATCAGGGTAAGTGGAGCAAAGTTTATTGCAAGGTTGTGAATTCGGCAAGAAAGACGTGCTTCTGTTTTTTCGTCGGCGGTACTGTAAGCAAGGCCCAAGATGGCGTCGATTTTCGATGGCAAAAAAAAAGAAACAAAGTTAATAGACAGCGATATAGTGTTATTTTTTGCATTCAAATTTGACTTTATGCCAATTTAAACAATTATTATCACCGCCGACAAATTGTGCGTTGCGTGCGTGGAGAATAAAATCAAAATGGCGTCATAAAAATGTTTTCGTTGCTAGAGTTAAAGATGGCGTCTGCAAGGTTTACTTTGTGTGAAGTAAATAAAGAGAACTGTAAATCGTCACCATTGTGTCTATTCTAACAGGCAGCTTGCGAGTAAGACGACATCTCTCAGGCAAACTGAGCGTACCCTTTTTTGTAGCTCCGGTGGGTGTGTGGTCTGAGATTTTAATTTTCGTTGCGCCTAGCCTAAACTTTGAAATTGACGCATATTTGTCATTAATAGATCTTGAAAATTTGATTGTATGCAACGTTCAACCGTTTGTTTGGGCAAAACGAAGGGAGTGTGTCACAAACTCGAATAAAAAAAAAGAAATTCATTGTTTTGTTAACTTTAATTTATACGTTCATAATATTATTGTTGAATCAGTTGAGTTGGAAATATTAACAGTGATGTTGGAGTTGTGTAGTGGTGTGGTATCAGATGGCTTATCAGTCTGGGTCTGTGTGCGACAGTGGCGTCAATTGTGGTTGTTATAAAATTTACTGTAGAAATGGAGACTAAAACAAATTCTTGTCACTGTAGATCTTGAATCTAACTTTTGAATATGAAAGGTTCAAAATGTTATTAAATTGTTCAAATAAAAAAACTAAAAGAGTGAAAGAAAATTAAAACACAGCATTAAGGCCCAAATAGTTTGAAAACACAGAGTCTGACAGCCTTGAAATCTGTCACAGAGAACCAGAAAGCATTTCTGAGCTCAATAATTAAATCAAATTTTGTATGAAGTTGTAAAACACAATAGTTATAAAAAACTAAACACAGAGAGTTTAAATTAATAAATAAACAAAAGTTTATAAGCAGTGGTAAGATAATACAAATAAAACTAAACGCATAGAGTGAAAACATAACAAAAAAAAAGTGAATCCCAAAATAGCTTGGAAGTTTGAAGACTCAGAGTCTGACAGCCTTGAAACCTGTCACTGAGAATCTGAAAACATTTCTGAGCATAATAATTAAACAAAAGTTTATAACTTGTAGTAAGATAATACAGATAAAACTTAACGAATAGAGTGAAAACATAACTAAAAAAAAACAGCTTAAAATAGTTAGGAAGTTTGAAGACTCAGAGTCTGACAGCCTTGAAACCTGTCACTGAGAATCTGAAACCTTTTCTAAGCATTATAATTAAACAAAATTTTGTATGTTGTAAAACAAATAAAAAACACAGAGAGTTATAATAAATAAATAAACAAAAGTTTATAAGTTGTGGTAAGATAATACAAATAAAACTAAACGAATAGAGTGAAAACATAACAAAAAAAGTGACACCCAAAATAGCTTGGAAGTTTGAAGACTCAGAGTCTGACAGCCTTGAAACCTGTCACTGAGAATCTAAAAACATTTCTAAGCATAATAATTATTCAAAATTTTGTATGAAGTCGTAAAACAAAATAAAAAAAAAATAAACACAGAGAGTTATAACTAATAAATAAACAAAAGTTTATAAGTTGTGGTAAGATAATACAAATAAAACTAAACGAATAGAGTGAAAACATAACACAAAAAAGTGACACCCAAAATAGCTTGGAAGTTTGAAGACTCAGAGTCTGACAGCCTTGAAACCTGTCACTGAGAATCTGAAAATATTTCTGAGCATAGTAATTAAACCAAAGTTTATGACTTGTAGTAAGATAATACAAATAAAACTTAACGAATAGAGTGAAAACATAACTAAAAAAAACAACCTAAAATAGTTTGGAAGTTTGAAGGCTCAGAGTCTGACAGCCTTGAAACATGTCACTGAGAATCTGAAAACATTTCTAAGCATAATAATTAAACAAAATTTTGTATGAAGTTGTAAAACAAAATAAAAAAATAAACACAGAGAGTTATAATTATTGACTAAACAAAAGTTTATAAGTTGTGGTAAGACAATACAAATAAAACTAAACGAATAGAGTGAAAACATAACAAAAAAAATATAACCCTAAATAGTTTGGAAATTTTAAGACTTAGAGTCTGACAGTCTTGAAACCTGTCACTGAGAATCTGAAAACATTACTTCAGCATTAGCGATGAATAGCGTTTGCGACGAACAGCATTTGCGAGTCTTTGCGATGAACAGCATTAGCGATGAATAGCGTTTGCGATGAACAGCATTCGCGAGTCTTTACGATGTACAGTAAAGGCGATTGAATAGCACTTGCGACGGACAGCATTTGCGAGTCTTTACGATGTACAGTAAAGGCGATTGAATAGCATTTGCGACGGACAGCATTTGCGAGTCTTTGCGATGAACAGCATTGGCGATGAATAGCGTTTGCGATGAACAGCATTCGCGAGTCTTTACGATGTACAGTAAAGGCGATTGAATAGCACTTGCGACGGACAGCATTTGCGAGTCTTTACGATGTACAGTAAAGGCGATTGAATAGCATTTGCGACGGACAGCATTTGCGAGTCTTTGCGATGAACAGCATTGGCGATGAATAGCGTTTGCGATGAACAGCATTCGCGAGTCTTTACGATGTACAGTAAAGGCGATTAAATAGCATTTGCGACGGACAGCATTTGCGAGTCTTTGCGATGAACAGCATTGGCGATGAATAGCGTTTGCGATGAACAGCATTCGCGAGTCTTTACGATGTACAGTAAAGGCGATTGAATAGCATTTGCGACGGACAGCATTTGCGAGTCTTTGCGATGAACAGCATTGGCGATGAATAGCGTTTGCGATGAACAGCATTCGCGAGTCTTTACGATGTACAGTAAAGGCGATTGAATAGCACTTGCGACGGACAGCATTTGCGAGTCTTTACGATGTACAGTAAAGGCGATTGAATAGCATTTGCGACGGACAGCATTTGCGAGTCTTTGCGATGAACAGCATTGGCGATGAATAGCGTTTGCGATGAACAGCATTCGCGAGTCTTTACGATGTACAGTAAAGGCGATTGAATAGCATTTGCGACGGACAGCATTTGCGAGTCTTTGCGATGAACAGCATTGGCGATGAATAGCGTTTGCGATGAACAGCATTCGCGAGTCTTTACGATGTACAGTAAAGGCGATTGAATAGCACTTGCGACGGACAGCATTTGCGAGTCTTTACGATGTACAGTAAAGGCGATTGAATAGCACTTGCGACGGACAGCATTTGCGAGTCTTTACGATGTACAGTAAAGGCGATTGAATAGCATTTGCGACGGACAGCATTTGCGAGTCTTTGCGATGAACAGCATTGGCGATGAATAGCGTTTGCGATGAACAGCATTCGCGAGTCTTTACGATGTACAGTAAAGGCGATTGAATAGCACTTGCGACGGACAGCATTTGCGAGTCTTTACGATGTACAGTAAAGGCGATTGAATAGCATTTGCGACGGACAGCATTTGCGAGTCTTTGCGATGAACAGCATTGGCGATGAATAGCGTTTGCGATGAACAGCATTCGCGAGTCTTTACGATGTACAGTAAAGGCGATTGAATAGCATTTGCGACGGACAGCATTTGCGAGTCTTTGCGATGAACAGCATTGGCGATGAATAGCGTTTGCGATGAACAGCATTCGCGAGTCTTTACGATGTACAGTAAAGGCGATTGAATAGCACTTGCGACGGACAGCATTTGCGAGTCTTTACGATGTACAGTAAAGGCGATTGAATAGCATTTGCGACGGACAGCATTTGCGAGTCTTTGCGATGAACAGCATTGGCGATGAATAGCGTTTGCGATGAACAGCATTCGCGAGTCTTTACGATGTACAGTAAAGGCGATTGAATAGCACTTGCGACGGACAGCATTTGCGAGTCTTTACGATGTACAGTAAAGGCGATTGAATAGCATTTGCGACGGACAGCATTTGCGAGTCTTTGCGATGAACAGCATTGGCGATGAATAGCGTTTGCGATGAACAGCATTCGCGAGTCTTTACGATGTACAGTAAAGGCGATTGAATAGCATTTGCGACGGACAGCATTCTTTACGATGTACCAGTAAAGGCGATTGAATAGCATTTGTGGCGGACAGCATTTGCGAGTCTTTGCGATGAACAGCATTGGCGATGAATAGCGTTTGCGACGGACAGCATTTGCGAGTCTTTACGATGTACAGTAAAGGCGATTGAATAGCATTTGCGACGGACAGCATTTGCGAGTATGTGCGATGGACAGCATTGGCGATGATTAGCGTTTGCGATGGTCTTTACAACATAGGGTAATGTTTATCGATATTTTGAGTGGTAGAAATAGTTTTAATAATTAAAATTATATTAATAATAATAATACTGAAGATCTGTATATTTCGATGAAAGCAATTGTGTGTTGCGAGAAGAATGTAGAATATTACGCATTTTATCAATCTTAACCAAAAACTATCAGTAATTTGAAAGTCTTACACAGTTAAAACTGCAAGAAATAAATGAATTAACAGCAACAACTACACAATTATTTCAGGAAAAAACGTCTGCGTAAGACAGCAGCGGATTCGGACGACATAGCTCCACTGGTCGGTTCGACAAAGTCGAAACCAAGCAAAGCGACTGAGTCGCTAACGAAAGAACTGGCTGCACAAAGGGATCAGAATGCGATTCTGTTGCAAGAGCTGCAGCAGGCGCGGGAAGCGCTGCGAGTCCAGCAGGCAAGCTCACCGCCAGCCTCGGCATTTGGTGACGATATGGGTCCGTCAAGTACCGGATTCAGTATGTTGGAGAACAGCCGTCTTCTATCTTCAATATACCAACTGTCGGCGAACTCGATCAACGTACCTGAGTGTAAACCGATGGCGGGAGATGAGGAGATTCATCGGGTTACTTTCGAGACATGGAAGGACCTGCTGATTGACAACATGAACTTGGCCGGGATAGAGGATGAAAAGACTAAGTTCACACTCTTCAGGGTGAAGGCTGGAACGCAACTGCTCGAGGTCTTCAAGAACACGATCTCGGACTCGGAGGCTCCGGATGACACGCGATTTCCCTTCCAGAACGCGATGCACCGCCTGTCTGCATACTTTGCCTCAGGCTCAGACATGATGCTGCAACGGCGCAGGCTGGCACTCATGGCACAGCAAGCCACAGAATCGGATCTGGCATTCGTCATGCGAGTTTCGACGATGGCTCGCCACTGTGGTTTTGATGGATCGAAACAATTCGAAGAAGTCGTGAGTGTTATTTCGCAAAACGCGCTTGATGAAAAAGTTCGAGCTATCGCCCTGAAGATGACAAGCCAGACACAGCAGACTGACAAGGAGGGGAAAGCCAACTTCAAAAAGCTGACGGACAAGGTTCGAGAGGTGGAGGCAGTTCGTTTGAACGAAGAATTGGTGTGGAAGAAGAAAGGAACGCAGGAACCAGCAGTCATCGCGTCTGTTCGAGCAGATCACCCCTCGCAGAAATCTCTGCCGTACGGGAACGCTCAGCGGTTTGGAGTCGGAAACAACAGATACCATCCATATGGAAACCCTCAGTGGCCCGGAGCCGGAGACAACAGATATCATCCGTACGGAAACGCTCAACGGCCCAAAGCCGGAGACAACAGATACCGTTCGTACGGAAACGCTCAGCGGCCCGGAACCGGAGACAACGGATACCACCCGTACCAAAACAATCAGCGATTCGGCCCCGGTGGTAACCGGCAGAGGAACTTCTCGAATAAAAGAACACCCACGAACCAGTTCGATGGTGCGAAGCAAGGTGGAACAAGCAGTTATCCGTCAAAATCAATTCCTCGGCGGGATCCCCCGATCGAAATTTGTTGGAGATGCAAGGGCAAGGGACACACGCCAGAGCAGTGTTACGCAGCAGACAAAGATTGTCGAGTTTGCGGAAAAATTGGCCATTTGGGGCGAGTGTGCCCTCCGATTATACCAAAGCTGGCACCGGGAAAGATTGCTATGGTGGAGAAGGACGATATCGAAGCAGAAGCGGATGAAACTGTAAGCTATACAGAAAACTAAAATTATATTTTTGAAAGTTCGGTAATCCATCTGAATTTCTATGGTATTGAACGTATTATAACGCTGAATGATAAACCGTTTCTAATAAATGTTATAAAGAATAAGTGAAAATGGATGTTGTTTTCTCTCGTTTATTGGCAACAATTAGAAGTTCAGATAGATTTCGGATACACCAGGTCCAAAATTCAATTCTAATTTGTAAATATTGAATAGGTTATCAAACACCCCGCGGATTACGAACAGTGGTTTCCGATAGCTGCTCTTCAACAAGCGAACGACGGTTTCATTAAGGCTAGGGTTGCGGGCATGGAGTGTGAATTTCTCATTGACTCCGGAGCCATGGTGAATACCTTTACCAAAAACTGTTCGACAGATTAAAAGGCGATCCAGCTTTGAGTAAAAGCCTACTTAACGTGAGAGATCGGGCAGACATTCCGTTGAAGGCCTACGCCTCACAAGGTAATGAAAATAAAACTAAAAAAGAAATTAAACAATTACACAGAAATGTGTTTTTATCGATAGGTAACATCCACGTGCTAGCAACGTTTGAGGCAGACCTGTACATCACAGAAGATAGGCCTTATCTGGTAGAAAAGTTTTACGTCGTTGACGAGAACCGTTCGCTGCTTGGGATGTCTACAGCGACCAGGTACAGTGTGCTGCTTCTGGGGTTGGGCGTCCCGGTGGCTTCTCACGATTATCGGGCGTATGGAGGCGAAATTTCGGTGGTCGAGAGGAACACGCTCTTCCCTAAATTCAACATTCCGCCGGTTCATATCAGTTACAACAAGGAACAACCTCCATGTCGTAACATCTACATGAACATTCCTCTGGCGTTAAAATTACAAGTACACCAGAGGTTGCAGCAGTTGGTGACTGCGGGTATAATAGAGCCGGTGACAGATGGAATGGAGTTGGGATTCTGCTCATCGATGATCACCGTTCCCAAAGGCAAGAATGACTTCCGCTTGGTGATTGATTTGCGAGGACCAAATAAATACATCTACCGCACTCCATTTGCGATGCCTACTCAAGAGAAAATTCTTGCTGAGCTGAATGGAGCTACTTGGTTCTCAACGATCGACCTGGAAAGCGCTTTCTTCCATGTCGAGCTGGACGAAGACTCAAGACACCTGACAAATTTTTGTACGGAATTCGGAATGTTTCGCTGCGTGCGGCTACCCTTCGGTCTCACAAATGCACCCGACATCTTCCAGGAAAGCCTTCAAAGAAAGATTCTGGGAGGTTGTTCAGGAGTGAAAAATTACCTGGACGACGTACTTGTGTACGGCCGGACGAAAGAGGAACATGATCGTAACCTGGAAGCGGTGCTGGCACGTCTGAAAGACCACAATGTTAAGCTCAACATAGCAAAGTGCGTGTTTGGAAGCAGAAACGTCAAATTCTTGGGGTTCACGCTGACGCCAGAAGGATGGAAAATCGAAGACGACAAACGGAGTGCGATCGAGAACTTTCGTCGACCAACCAGCTGCACCGAAGTGAAAAGTTTTTTGGGTCTTTTGACGTTTTTCGATCGGTTTCTACTGAATCGTGCTGAAGCTACACTGCAGTTGCGTAACTTGGTAAAAGCTGACCATTTTTACTGGACAGACGCCGAAGAAAAGGAGTTCCAGTTCCTGAAAAAGGCGGCGTTGAACGCTATAAGCAAGCTTGGTTATTACAGCCCAACAGATGAAACTGAACTTTATGTGGACGCGTCACCTGTCGGTCTAGGAGCGGTTCTCGTGCAGTTCAACGACAAACGGATTCCGAGAGTGATCGCTTGCGCTTCAAAGGTTCTTACACCGACCGAGCAGCGTTACCCGCACACCCAGAAGGAGTCATTAGCGGTAGTGTGGGAGTAGAAAGATTTTCGTACTACCTGCTGAGCCGATCATTTGTGGTGCGGACTGATTCCGAAGCTAACGCGTTCATATTCGACAGAGATCACTCATTGGGTAAAAGAGCCATTTCTCGGGCGGACTCGTGGGCACTAAGACTCCAAGCATACGATATGACGATAAAAACAGTCCCAGGAAACGAGAACATAGCTGACGCGCTGTCTAGGCTGATTTCGAAATCCGACGAGGCGCTACCGTTCGAAGGCGACGACGATCAGCATTTTCTGTACGCAGTGGAAGCAGGGAGAATGACGATCGATTGGAATGACATTGAAAGGTGTTCAGCGGAGGACGAGGAACTCCAGGCAGTACGAGCGGCAATTAATGGCAAAAAGTGGCCGAAAGAACTTTTCAGGTACGAGGCTCAGCAGGCTGTCTTGTACAGCAGAGGAAATTGCGTGTTTAAGGACAATAGGATCATCTTACCAAAGGAATTACGAACAAAATCACTTAAGTCGGCGCATGAAGGCCATGTTGGAGAATCCGCTATGAAGAAAATTATGCGTGACTATTTTTGGTGGCCAGGGATGGCCAAAGAGGTGGCAGAATTCGTTAAGCATTGTGGAACCTGTGCGGTGTTGTCTAAAAAAAATCCTCCTCTACCGTTGTCCTCACGCGAGTTACCAAGCGGCCCTTGGCAAATACTTCAGATAGATTTTCTGGCTCTTCCGGGATTTGGCTCCGGAGAATTCTTGAGTGTTGTGGATACCTATTCAAGATATCTAACAGTAACCGAGGTAAAACGAATTGACGCAGAGTACGTGAATGCTGCATTGTGCGACGTGTTCAAGCAGTGGGGCCTGCCACTTATACTTCAAAGTGACAACGGGCCCCCATTTCAAAGTGTTGCTTTCACACAGTTCTGGGAGAATAAAGGGGTAAAGGTCAGGAAAGCTATCCCGTTGAGCCCGCAATCCAACGGCATGGTTGAAAGGAACAACCAAGGAATCACGAAGTCAGTATCGGCCGCAAAGATCGACGGGTCAAACTGGAGGCATGCGATGAATAACTATGTACACAAGCACAACACGCTCGTTCCACACGCTCGCCTCAACGTGACTCCTTCGAGCTTTTGGTGGGGTGGAAGTTTCGCGGATTGTTCCCCAGCCTAGGCAGCCGACAGGAGAACGATCTGGATCGTACCGATGTTCAGGAACGTGATGCTGAAGCTAAACTTAAAAGCAAGAAATACGCGGATTCATCAAGGGAGCTAAAGAGTCAAGTATTAACTGCGGTGACGAGGTGCTTGTGTGGCAGAACAAAAAGCACAAAACCGATCCAACATTTTCTTCCGAGAGGTATCGAGTGATAGCAAGGGAAGGAGCCAAAGTCGTTATAATGAGCTCAACTGGCGTACATTACACTCGCAACATCCAGGACGTACGTAGAGCCCCGGAAAATTGGCGTGAAGTGGGTGTCTCTACCGAAGAAAACGAGTTAACCGCGGACAAGGGTACAGAAGGCTTCGTGGAGCTTGCCGGTGAAGCAACGATCACTGAAGCAGGATCGAGTGCGCTCGCGGATCGAAAGGATCCGCATCAGGTTGCAGGTCGTGAGCTGCGACGTAGAGACACCATAAGAAAGCCAACAAAGTACGATGACCGGTTTGTGTATAATGTGTATCAGTAGGGTAGAAACGGCGACCGATGAGAAGATAGAACAGATAAATAAAGGCGTACTTAAACACTAATCTAACAGGGTTATATATCTCTTCTGGTCGAATAGGTCTACGAATAGAATGGATAAATACGACGAAAGGTTTCAATGAAAACAATGTAAGGGTCTTTAAAATAGAAGTGATAGTGATTTATTTGATAACATTAGCGACAAAACCACAAGTGAACCTTTGCGATACACACAAAAAAATCCGTTATGAAGGGTTTATAAGGGTCTTATCTTCGTTTATTTATACGATGTAATACGTCCAGAGTGGAGCAGAAGGAGAATGTAGGAGATACAGCCAGCCAGGTAACGATTTATTAAAAACTTTCCATAAACATACTTTAATGAGTTAACACTCTTGATTATCGTTATCTGTGTCTTGTTACGGAAAAGAGGCACCCTGTGATAAAAGGTCTTTCCGGAAAGCGCGCTAGTTGACAGTTGACGAAAACGAAAGAAAGGGAGAAAAAGAGAGCGAAACAGGATAGTGAGTTCTGGCGTTTTGAGTTCAGTCTTCAAACGGAAGTAAAAGCGGAAAGACGTTCGCGGAATAAAAAAATGAGTGAGAACAAGTGCGACACCGGACATCATTTTTACTGAAATATCTGAGATCCGGCCTCCAAAAAGTGTATAAATAACACTTAAGTGCTAATAACTTTTGATAGGGTTGTCAGATCCTTGATGTTTTAGGCTCATTTGAAAGGTCTTTCAATTATCTAACTAACGATGGGTCGCATGATGGACCCGGACATAATTTTTACTGAAATATCTGAGATCCGGCTCCCAAAAAGTGCATAAATAACACTTAAGTGCTAATAACTTTTGATAGGGTTGCCAAATCCTTGATGTTTTAAGCTCATTTGAAAGGTCTTTTGATTATCTAACTAACGATGGGTCGCATGATGGACCCGGACATAATTTTTACTGAAATATCTGAGATCCGGCTCCCAAAAAGTGCATAAATAACACTTAAGTGCTAATAACTTTTGATAGGGTTGCCAAATCCTTGATGTTTTAAGCTCATTTGAAAGGTCTTTTGATTATCTAACTAACGATGGGTCGCATGATGGACCCGGACATCATTTTTACTGAAATATCTGAGATCCGGCCTCCAAAAAGTGTATAAATAACACTTAAGTGCTAATAACTTTTGATAGGGTTGTCAGATCTTCAATGTTTTGGGCTCATTGGAAAAGTCTTTTTAATACCTTTATAAAAATGTATAACATGATAGGGTTTCTTGCAAAAACCACCCTTTTTACAATCTTCCGGACATACGCCAAAATCGTTTTTTTAGCATAACTTTTGAAGTACTTAACTAAACTTGCTGATTTTAAATAGAGACCTATGGGACCCCAAGACGGATCGAATGAGACTAATACGGTCAAAATCCGTTCATCCAGTCCGGAGATAATCGAGTGACAATTTTTTGTCCACCCACCTACACACATCCACACAGACATTTGCTCAGAACATGATTCTGAGTCGATAGGTATACGTGAAGGTGGGTCTACGAGGTCGAATTAAGAAGTTCATTTTTCGAGTGATTTTATAGCCTTTCCTCAGTAAGGTGAGGAAGGCAAAAAGCCTAAACCGAAAAAAAAGTTCTCCGATCGGGCTCAAAACTTTTCTGGGGGTTCCTTGGCCAAAATAATTAGACCCGTATTTTTTTTGTTTGGCCATTAGGGTGACCTACATCGTGCTAGGGTGGATCGAAAAATGGCAATTTTCGTCATTTTTCGCAAAAAACACTTTTTTCGAAAAATCATGCCACCGCGCCATTTCATCCGATTTTTGCTGTCTTAGACGCAAAAGAAAGGTAATGAAAATCTAGCTTAACTATTGAAAGATCGTATGAAAACTTAAAATGGCGTTTTGAACCGTGTCTGGACCAAAAAGCCTATGCCTGAAAATATTTTTATCGGATTCCTCGGAAAATTTCACATAACATATAAAAAAATTGGCGATGTCGAACCGTACCACCCTAGCACGATGTAGGTCACCCTAATGGTCAAACAAAAAAATACGGGTCTAATTATTTTGGCCATGAAACCCCCAGACAAATTTTGAGCCCGATCGGAGAACTTTTTTTCGGTTTAGGCTCTTTTCAAATGGAATTGCTGTATTTTTAAAACATAATATTGTAATTAAACATAAAATAATTCACGTCAGCTGATGTTTACATTAAGAAAGAGCTGGAGTATTTATTTAGAAATCCATTTTCTACATTTTACGGTCGTTAAAAAGTTTCATATTCTTCAGTAAAATAAGCTTTATTGTTAAATAAATTTAAGCTCGAATTCAGGACCCAATTGCCTGAAAATTATAATATTAAGAAAGGTTGTTCACGAAAAAATTATCAATCGTTATTTCGATGATTCTATCAGCAATAATCTAATAGACGACAACATACGATAACTATTTTTTAAATATGTTTCTCGATTTAAACCAAATTATGTTTAATTTTAAAAGCATTCACTAAGAATGTAATTTGATGTTTGTCTGATTTTACAACATTTTTTGCGGAGTATCCTCGGGAGTATTGACTCAGAATCAAATTCTAAACAAATGTCTGTGCGCCTGTCTGGATGTGAGTCCGTGCACCCAAAAAATGCACTCGATTATCTCCGAACCGCGCGGGTAATCGGCCTCCCACTAACATTTTCACACAAGATCCTCTGTAAATACTCTTGCATAGCTTTAAAAAATTGTAATTACAAAAGCCGACTCGGTCCTAACCAGGTCCCAGTAGAGAGCCTGGAGCATATTAATAAGCTCCAAGCTCTCTAGGTCCCAGTACCGAAAAGGACCTAATAAAAACAATTTTATGAAAAAAAATCTCCGAACTGGCTGAACCGATTTTTACTGTATACTCAACCCCCGGTGGTTGGAAAGTTTTTCGTTTGACACTTTTTTAGTTAGGGAAACAGCCTCTAATGTTGGCAGGTCAGAACTTTGACATTCAATTAAAGCTAATTAAAAGTGTTTTCAACAGAAATCGAGTGATAAATAGCTCAATAAGAAGTGAGCAAGCAAGTTTCTATCAAAAGTGTTCCAAAATTAGTTGTTTAAATAGTGAAAATTAGCAAATTGGATGGAGTTAGGAGCGAGTGCTTAACCTGCCAAACATACGAGAATTTCCCCTAGTACCCCGTTGGTTGGTCAAAGTCAAACTAAAAAGTGACAAACTGTCACTTTTTACACGGCGCTCACGCACACTATCAAAACAAACGTTTGGTAGTGCGTGTGAACTACGTGTAAAAGGGGAGTCAAACTAAAAAGTGACCCCGTTCGTTTGACAACAGTTGGTGTCAAACCATCGGGTTTGAGTGTATTGGTATCATATGATCCGTCTTGGGGTCCCACAAGACCCTAGTTAATATTATGAAGTTTAGAAAAGTACTTAAAAGTTATGCTAAAAAAAACGATTATGGTTAAACTCCAGAAGATTGTAAAAAGGGTGGTTTTTGTCAGAAAACACGGCTTGTTATATATTTTTAGGAGGGTATTTGAAAGATCTTTAAAATAAGCCTAAAACATCGAAGATTTGAGAACGATATCAACAGTAATAAGCACTTAAGTGCTATTTATACACTTTTTGAAGTCTGTTGTAAAAAGTTAAGTCGTGTAACAAGATAGTACACAAGCGACGATGTACTATATGAATGTGAGGAAGGCATCAACCTCGGGTCATTCCATCTGAAGTGAAACATCATTTAAAAATGATCTTCTCCGATCCTTCAAATCAAATTTAGCAGGGCTATTGATACTATCAAAAGATGCATGAATCCCGAATTTCATCCAAATAGAACCACTCCCACCTTTTTAGTACCTCCCCAAAAAACCAACTTTTTGGCGATTTTTGAGCAAACCTTAATCTTAGAAGATCGGTCAAGCTCAATTTTGATGGAAATTGGACGTAGAATCTATTTCCGTGATAAAGAAGTACACAGTCGTGCTGATCAATAGCTATGAGAAAAAGTCAAACCAATCCGGGATATTTATTATACATTTTATAATGATGTGTTAAGATTTTTTTTATGTTTTTTGGAACCAAAACATCAAACCTCGTTTGACCCCACTTCCCTTTGACGTAGAGGGCTCATATTTGGGTCTCGTGGCGCAGGGGTAGCGGCTTCGGCTGCCGATCCCGATGATGCTATGAGACGCGGGTTCGATTCCCGCCTTATCCACTGAGCTTCTATCGGATGGTGAAGTAAAACGTCGGTCCCGGTTTCTCCTGTCTCGTCAGAGGCGCTGGAGCAGAAATCCCACGTTAGAGGAAGGCCATGCCCCGGGGGGCGTAGTGCCAATAGTTTCGTTTTTTCATCTCATGTAGGGGAGAGTGGGGAGACTTGATCCCCGGGGAGACTTGATCCCAAGCCTTTATCTCGTCAGCATGCGGGTAAAACAATTAGCTTTGTTCTAGATAATTGTGTGAAATTGACTAAAACTCATTGTAGAAAACAAAGAAAAAAATTAAAAAATGTTTAGATTGAGTTACACACATTTTTCTAAGAAGTACTGCAAAAAACTTCCAAGAGATCTTTTTTCTTTGTTTTGATAAGTATAGAAAACACTCAAAAATTATTCAAAAAAATATTTTTTATACATGAATTGTTTGATAAACATATCAACTCCGAAACCCTTACGCATTTGACGTTAAATTTATCGTCATACTATTTTTACAATCAATTGTTTAAAAAAGTGCGTTTAGGGAGACTTGATCCCTGCATTTTTACAGTCACTGGAATCAGCCTCAAGATTGAATAATTGGGCTGGGTTTTCCTACATAGCTTCCTTTAATATAGTTGTACATAACTTACTGCAGTTTGAACCATTTTTCAAAAGTTTTGTGAACAAAAAATAACAGCTTTTGTAAACATGCTAAATTTTGGTCTTAAAAAGATAATTTTAAGTTTTTAAATACTTGTTATATTTTGAACACAAACGTACAGGTTTAATGTGAAATTGTGTAACTTATAGAAAATTAAAAGTTTTGATGAATAAGAAACATTTTGCTTACGATTTCTTCAAAATTTTGATAGGGGGATCAAATTACACCCAACATTTTGAAAATGCCGGTTTAAAATATTTTTTTAAAACGCTTGGCATGATTCGAAGAGTTTATCTGATGAAGTGCCCTTATCAGCCAAACATAGTTGAATGTTTAAGCTTTCTATTCATGCAAAAAGTTCATAGTTTTGTGAGAAATTGACAGAGTTATGTGCGATACAAAAAAGGGGATCAAGTCTCCCCACTCTCCCCTATAGACAAACGCTGAAAGTTTCATCCAATTCGGAGCACCTCTATACGACCTGTTCCACATTGGGACATCAGCCGGAAACCCATCCTCGATTTTGTTTTCTTCTGAAACTGGTATATCTCGAAAACTACAAAAAAATATCAATTTTGATATCGATTACAAATTTTGAAGTTTCGTTAAATTGCCGTCCACGTGTAGACGTGGACACCTCAGGGGAGGGGGATTTTTGAGAAGGTTTCATGAAAAAAAAACTGGATTTGAATGTATAGCTTGCCAAAGGCAAAAAATGCCTTCTAGCTTCGCATTTCCCTGGATGGACCTCAATCTGAATTCCGCCTAAAACCAACCACTTTCAACTTTTGGCAACATCGGTCTGGGTGGTCCACACACAACCCATATCATAACAACCCGTATCGGTTACAGCAGCAGCTTCCAGCGAAACACTCTCTCTTTTAGATGGCGACGCCGCTCGCAGCAGCCGGAAACGTAAACCGGAAATTGAAAACACAAACGACGCGTGCAGCCTCCGCCGCCCCAAAAACGAAAAACTGTTTATAAACTTTCCCACCCCCTCGGGCTGCTTGCGAGATCGAAAGGGGGTGGCATTTTCCCCACTCCCTTCGCAAAAAAAACGACTTTCCACATGAGAGAAAACGAACTCGCAGGAAATGAGAGTGAGCTTTTGTGTTCACGAAGGTTGGTTTGTTTTGATTCCTGCCCGCTGGCAGACGGCATGGTGCCACCGGGTCCCACGTGGTCACTCGGAAAAGCTCGGAAAACGGCATGGTCGGTCGGGTTTTTGAGATGAGTTCGGCAGGATGAGAAAAAAAAAAAATCACGCATGAGCTTTCCATGCGCTCGTTGGAGAGCAAGCTGATCTTGCCATGCTGGCTGACGACTCAGTCCTCTGATGACTCGCGAGCTGTTCGGAAGTGTTCCGTCTGACCTCCGGTGGTCCCCGCCCGTAAAAGGCCAGAATCTGGTCCAGTTGGGGCAAGTGCAGGCCAGTCTTACCTGGCAGTGTGAGTGTTTGTGGCGCTAAAGAGGCGCCTGTGTAATTTGGGGTTGATTGCTTTCTGGTAGGTGAAAAATCGCGTGAATTCGAGCGGAAAATTCGCAGAACAAACTTCGGAAAAGTGCAAACAGCGCAGAAAATTAAAAGCGCTCAAAACAAAGACGAATCGCCCCCTCCATTTTTCGTGCGGACAGCATAACCAACATAAACTTTCCCAAGCCTCCAGCAGCAGTGTCGAAAGTGATTACATAAACTAGTCCCCCAGGAAGGTAGTAATCCTTTTCGGTGGGGTTTCCCGCCAGAATGGAGGTGGTGGTGGTGATGGAGGACATGGGTTCGGTCTAATCATTATGCAGAGCACAGAAAAACGGCAAAAGTCAATGTTGGTTTAGAGATAGCATAAAATGATAAATTGAGATATTTGCGAGCGCATCGGTCCGTGCGACGGGAGATGCTGGTGGGTCTGGATAGTGGGAGTGAGTGTATGGTTTGGTCAAATTTCCATTTGAAGTATGTTTATTAGGGTGTTAATTGAACAGAATTTTTGAGAACATTTTTATCGATGAATTAGGCAAAATTCAGTATCTGTGTCAAATATGAGCAGTCGCTGCAAAACATTGCAGTTAGCTTAACCCTTTAAGGCCTGAGGGTACAAAAATTGAAATTTCCAAATCTATCCAAAGTTCATATGGTCATATAAATCATTTTTTATTTCAGGCCTGAAAGAGTTAACAAACTTTTTCATACAAAAAGTTGCTTTGCATCGCTGATAACTATTTAGGCCAACATGAAATCGCGTTGGACTCTTGAAAAAAGTTGTAGGGCATTAAACTTTACTCTTATATTTGACTTAATTCAAAATGTTGAAGCTATTATCCTAAATTATCAATTTTACATCTCTCAAAATTGGGCTGTGGAGTAAGATACTATTTTAAAGAACTCCAATTTCAACTTCGGATTCTACAAATATTGCGACTCCAATACTGAGAGTGAGTAACTGATATCGAAATCCATCCCGAAAGATAAAAATATGAATATTTACTGCATTACACCTGCACCTAATTTTGTTTTTACGATTATTTGGACATGGCTTCGGATAAAAATAAAGTGAAAACTGGAATATTTGATGAATTGTATTGGAGGCTATAGTAAATACCAAAAAATTATAAAATAATATAAAATGAGTACCGTAATCTGGGGTGAATCGGGACTAAAGTCTGAATAGGGACAGCTGTTTTAAGAGCACTTAAAGCTTTTAAATTTGAAAATGGATGTACACATTTTGTTGGCCTGAGTCTGTTCTAACCAAAACCAACCAGAAAAATCAAAATATTGTGCTCCAACATGGTTAAAACTGCTGTCCCAGTTCGCCCCATGTGTCCCGATTGACCCCGGTTTACGGTATGCTTAAAATGTGAAACATGCTACTGATTTTTTTCTTTTTTTTTCAATGTTAACAGCTTTTTTGAAACTTAAAGAACAAACACAAGATTTTTGGCAAGCTATATAAATATTTAAAAGCTATTAAGGGGTTACATACATGTCAAAAATCACAAAAAATCATATTACAGAAAATTGACTAAATCCACTAAAAAGATGATTTTCAATTACTCTTGAAAGCTTATTGTATGAAAAACATAAAAAATATGTTTATCTTTTTTTTATTAGTTTTTGAAAATTGGCCATCGTCATGCACCGGACTCGTTGAACGAGTCTTCACATAATGTTTGAGCTGATTGAAGTGTTGAGATTTCGTGGCATCCGTTTTTTGAAATAACTAACTTCGATTTAATTTTTTTTAAATTTGCGTTTTTATTAGAATTTAGCAGTTCTGTTTCAGGATGTCACATTTGCAATTCAGAGATTTGGAGCATCTTTCAACTGGGATCAATTCATAAGTCTTTGCAGAAAGGTTACATATTTCTACGATTAGATTTTGCTAGCTGGGTGCTAACTTCGAAAAAATATTTTGAAAAAAAAATAAATAAAGACTAACATTTTAAATGGGCGTAATATTCAATGTTTGGCCCTTTTAAAATGTTAGTCTTGATTAAAAAAAATTCAAAATATTGTTTTCGAAAAGATCGGAAAATTTCACGAATGTTTCATGTTTTAACATTGAAAATCGGACCATTAGTTGCTGAGATATCGAAATTAGAAAATGGTGGGTTGTTTTGGTGGGACTTAGAAAACTTCAATTTTCCTGTTTCTTTTTCTTAAAGCGGTTCCATCTCAGCAACCCGAGGTCCAATCTTCAATGTCTCTTAGACAATTTTATAGCAAGTTTTCTGAACTTTAAAAAAATATTTTTAGAAATGGTCGCTCATGGTCACTATTTTTAAAAAATGAAAAACTGCAAATATTTCACTAAAATCAAACTTTCGGTGGCTATATCTTGAAAACGGAGCCCTTTATAAAAAAATCTGTAGAGTACTTTTCGATTGCAAATTCAATTTTGCAATAAAAAATAATGTCAAACTTGTTTTTACATGAAACTTCATTTTTTTCCAAAAATCACTATTTTTTCAAAAATGCATAACTCGGCGGCAGATTTTTTGACCATGTTTCTCTATGGATCAAAAGTTGCGGATTTTTGTCCCCTAAAACATATCAATAAATCTCGAAAATCAAAAAATACGTAATTTGGGAAATTGAGTTTTTGTGAAAAAAATATTTTTTTTCTGTGTACCTATTTTTTTCTCAAAAGTCCTCAACAATACCTACAACTTTGCCAAAGACACCAAATTGATCAGATGTTTGAATATTTACATACCATTTTTGTATTGAAAGCAGCCAAAATTATATGGAGACTTGTGTTGGTGAACCAACGAAACAAAATAGCTTATTTGGTCATAGGGAAGGTCCCCACAAAGTTTGAGCCAAATCAAAAAGTACAAAAAATAAAAATGGTTGAAATCGGCCGATTTCGTAGAGAGTTGCTCAGGTGCCAATTGTATGGAGACTTGAATGAACGATCTAATGATAACAATAAATCCCCCTCCCCAATCCACCGGGAGGGTTAACTTTAAGCCAAACCAAATTTCGTACACAGTAAAAACAAAGTTGTATTTTGGACAAGATTTTGGAAGGTTGAAAAATTTAAATGTAGACTCTTTTTGAATATTTTTTCTAACGTAATGTGTAAAAAGGTGAGATTCAACAGACGAAATTTCCGCAAGTACCAGATGTACAATTATACTTTTTTTGATACAAAATCTGTCACTACAGAGAAATCTCTGTTTACGCGGTGAGTTACGTTTTATAATTTGTCGATTTCTCTGGAATGACGCAACAATTTTGCAATCTTTTCAAAGCAATTTGTAGGTTATGTTCAGAACTACAAAACGCCTTTTGAAGTTGCATTAACATTAAATGGCTTTAGAGAAATCGACGAAATAAAAAGCGTAACGCCCTCGCGTTTAAAGAAGTTTCCCTGTATTCCCAGATTTAATGTTATCATTTGTACTGTGTAGAAACATATTTTTCTTACAGTAAAAATTTCAGTTGCTAGTTACAAAAACTTAGCTAGTTACAAAAAACTAGCTGTTTTCAAGGTTTTTGGGGCAAATAAAAAATAATGCATAGTAATCGCATTGATTCTATAGGGGAGACTTGATCCCCGGGGACACTTGATCCCATGCCTTATCTCGTCAGCATGTGGGTATAACAATTAGCTTGGTTCTAGAAAGTTGGGTGAAATTTACTTAAACTCAGAAAACAGAGAAAAAAAAAATTAAAAAAATGTTTAAATTGAGTTTCACACATTTTTCTAAAAAGTGCTGCAAAAAACCTCCAAGTGATCTTTTTTCTTCATTTTAATATGTATAGAATACACTTAAAAATTTATTCAATTTTTTTATATGCATGAATTGTTTGATAAACTTATCAACTAGGAAGCCCTTACGCATTTAACGTTAAATTTATTGTCATACTATTTTTACAATCAATTATTTAAAAAAGTGCGTTTAGGGAGACTTGATCCTTGCATTTTACAGTCACTGGAATTAGCCTCAAGATTAATTAATTGGGCTGGGTTTTCGTACATAGTTTCCTATAGTATAGTTGTACATAACATTCTGCAGTTTGAACAATTTTTCAAAAGGTTTGTAAACAAAAATTACCAGCTTTTATAAACATGCTCCCTTTTGGTCTAAAAAAGAATATTTTATTTTTAAACATTTTAAATACTAAACTTTTTATATTTTGAACAAAAACGTATAGGTTTTATATGAAATTGCTGTAACTTATAGAAAATAAAAAAGTTTGGATGAATAAGAAACATTTTGGTTGAGGTTTCTTTAAAATGTTGAAAGGGGGATCAAATTACCCCTAACGTTTTGAAAATGCCGGTTTAAAATATTTTTTAAAACGCTTGGCATGATGCGAAGAGTTCATCTGATGAAATACCCTTATCAGCCAAACATAGTTGAATGTTTAAGCTCTCAATTCATTCAAAAAGTTCATGGTTTTTTTTGAGAAATTCACAGAGTTAAGTGCGATACAAAAAAGGGGATCAAGTCGCCGCACTCTCCCCTATCTGATTTAATAAAAAAAGGAAAGGAACTTTTTAAAGGAGTGAATAATATATACAAATGCAAATTTTTGAAATTTATAAGGAAAATAATAACAACAAACTGTTCACATGAGTTTAACCTTTTTCAAGCTTTATATTTTTAATATTTTTTTCCATTCTTTTGCTAGTGTCCTTCCCACTGTTCGAAATGGTGCCAAAAGCTGCGCATGTTCCGAAAAATGTTGCCAGCCTCTTTGTGCCTCGGCTCGGTGTGTGTTTTGTAGCTTCTACATGTTACGATTATACTTTTCCGTGCTGTTGGTTTTCCAGCGAGCTTTTTTTTTGTGCACTTTTTATTTCATTCCCTCCTCTCTCTACCTACCAAAAAAAAGTCTCACAAAAAAAATAAAAAGTTCTATGTTTGGACAGCCAGTGATTAAGTGGCATGGAGATTTTCAGAGCTGACGCGCGGCCAACAAGGTTTTACGTTTGAATTATGGCGAAAGGGGATCTTCCGGTGGCGGTGTGCTGCTGTTTGTTTTGCGAATGTGCTGAGCTGTGTGTGTGTGTGCAACATTATGGTAGGGGCAGCCTCGTAGCCTAGCATATGCAAATGGGCCCCTGAGAAGTTGTTATGCTAAACAGCTTTTACGTGTAGGTATTTTTGGTTTTTCTTTTTTTTGTGTGTTTGCGAGTGCGACCGACGAAAGTTATTATGACTGTTGATGGGGGCAGGGGGTGAGAGTTAAAATGCTCAATGACTGTGCAGGATGAAGTCGTTAAGTGTCGCGTCCTTCTTGAGAACGGTTTGAAGGAACTAGGCACCTGACTTGGTTGATTTTTTTTGTTTTTTTTTTATCTTGACGTTTTTCTATATTATACGGAAAGCAAAAAAAAATATTGAGGGCACATTTTTAAACTTATATATTTTACAAAACACTTTTCCAAAAATGATACGCAATGGAAATGGTCCAAATTACCTTAAAAAGCTTATAAGTGAAATGCTTATGGTTCATTTCATGCCTGAATCATTTTTTTGTCATAAAATTGAACTTCTTTTGTACAAAGGGTGACATTAAAAAAATCGACATTAGGGATCAGGGGCGTCGACTCTGGGGGCACGGTGTCCCCCCCCTAAAAATTGAAAAATAGGACAAGGAGGCCAGTCCATACCCCCCCCCTCCTCCCTTTTCCCATAAATATTGGAAGAAAAATATTGTGATTTCACATAGTAAAAATAAAATTTGAAAGATGTAATAAAAATTATTATTGACATTGTTTGACAAAGATACAATTCTGGCAAACTAATCCGTTATGTTATAATAGAGAAATTCTCACCAACACGTTTTTTTATTTTAATTTTTTTATTTTTTTATCCACCTGAAACTTTTTTGATGCCTTCGAAATTCCCAAAGCAGCCATAGGCGCATCATTAGTTTGTCCATATAATTTTCCATAAAAATTTGGCAGCTGTCCATACAGAAATGATATTTAAAAATTCAAAAATCTATATCTTTTGAAGGAATTTTTTGGCTTTCGCAAAGCTGTAGGTATATACTATACTGAAAAAAGGTGCAGGTGGTTATGTTACACATGACCAGTATGACAAAGAACTTTGCAAGATGATTGTTGAAATTTTCGATTAGAACGTCCGGTCCAAATTTCCCCCTTATAATTACCGTCCTCTCGAACTAAAGGGACGGAAATTGCTGAAATAGAAATCGAGGTGAAATCAATTGACTTTCCTTCACCACTCGAAAGTTATCAAGATGCGGGAATGTTTTTGCAAGGCTGTTGCAAGCAATCGGCGGCAGTAAAGGAAATTTGAACAGCAGACATTAAATCTGCCCTTTACAGGGCTCTAATTGATTACGAGATCAAAATCAAACCATCCACATTAACGACCCCCGGGTATTTTGTGGTCTCTATTGCAAGTTTCTGTTCGAACCTAGGAGTCCGAATGCTTGAATGGGGAGAGCACCCAAACCTCTTTCTATTCCAAGGAACCTTTCACCTGAGTGTTTGAACTGACGACCTTTGAATTGCGAGTCCAACTGCCGCCAGCGATTCCACCGGAGTAGGCTTGGTTTGATGTGTTGTTTGTACTTATGGCATGGAGACGACTCCTACGCCTGGAATGACTTAACGGCCTAACAACCAAGGACGGTTCCGACATTTTTACTTCCTCATCCGATGGAAGGTTGCAGCAGATGGGAATCGAACCCAGAATCATCCGCTTACAAAGCGGACAGCGTAACCATTCGGCCACGCACTGCCACGAGATTACGAGATAGTTATTCTAAATTTCCAGAAACAGCTTTTCGCAGTGGCACAAAAAAATGTGCATCGCAGTAATCTATTTATTATATACTTCCTGCCTAATAAGCAATATATTTTAACTGCTTAACTTCAGATAATGGCCAAATGCAACAGTCCAGTCCAGCCAAATGTCCAGTATCAAAAATCATAAAGTTTGATACCCATATTGCCAGAATTCTTACGGTTCGGCAAATGTCCCCCATCGGAACATCCGTGGGGCCTCCGGCCACTCCGGATTGTGGCCACTACTGCCGAAATGTCAAATTTCATATCCAGTATCAAAAACCATAAAGTTTGATACCCATATTGCCCCAACTCTTACGGCTCGGCAAATGTCCCCCCATCGGAACATCCCCGGGGCCTCCGGCCACTCCAGTCCAGGTGGTGGCCAGTTCCAATGATCGACTCCCGCGACTGGCATGTCTTAGCTGGTCCTTGCCTCCAAGCCATCTGCTCCCGGACCTCCAGGCCGTCTGCTTCTGATGTGTTCTCGTCGACGTCCAGCAATAGAATGAATTTTCGGGACCGACCGAGCCGCGTTTTGTTGCCTCGTCGACGATCCGAAAATTATGAGGTGGAGTGGAGGTGATTTTAGATACATCAATCTCACGTCTCTCGATTGAATGATTGGGAAACGTTCGTTCATCCAACCAGCGTGCACCAAAAAGAGGGGAAATTTGCCGAGAGGGGAATTCGTCACGTAACGTTTTCGATTCGCGAAAATTTTGGATTGACACCACGTATAGAAACCTTAGGACAAAGTTCTTTGTCAAAAATGATACTAGGTATTTTTTGGTGATTTTCAGTTTCACTTTTTGTCACTAAAATTTGATTTGCCAAAAAATAAATACTATTTTAATAGTATTATATTTATAATACTATTTATTTTTTTATATGTTTTAGGAGACATAAAATGCCAAATTTTCAGAAATTTCCAGAATATGCAAAAAATCTTAGACCGAGTTATGAATGTTTGAATTTTATACAGATTTTTTCAAAAAATCGATTTATTGGGCGTAAAAAATTTCCAGCCTCATTTTTCGATCTAAAATCAAATTTGCATCAAAAACGTTTAGTGAAATTTTGATAAAGGGCACCGTTTTCAAGTTTTTGCCTTTTTTATGTATCTTTTTTGAAAATAGTCGCAGTTTTTCATTTTTTTAAATGCGAATGTTTGCCCACTTCTGAAAAAAATATTTTTGAAAAGCTGAGAAAATTCTCTATATTTTGCTTTTTTGAACTTTGTTGAAAGGACCTTTAGTTGCTGAGATATTGCAATGCAAAGGTTTACAAACAGAAAATTGATGTTTTCTAAGTTTAATCTAAAAAAACTAATGGTTCGATTTTCAAACATTCGTGAAATTTTTCAAACTTTTCGAAAACAATACTTTCATTCTTTTTAAATCAATACATTTCAAAAGGGCGTAACGTTCAATGTTTGGCAAGGTTGTCTGTAGAGGAGACCAAAAAATCGCATTTTTTTAAGGCTTATAAGCCCCATGAGAGCAGAAACCAGTTATTGTCAGCGTTCTCAGCCATGATAGACATGTTTTTTAAACACAGATAATAGTTTTGCTTTGCTGCTCGTCTTTTTATTAGATGTTTCTAACTTTTAGCATCCAATTTATATTTCGTGAGAAAAATGCGAACATGTTCCGCACAAAGGTGAATACAGCCCAAAACTACTAACTAATGCTATTTTCAGTTCAAAAAACGTTTTCAGTTTCAATTCATAGCCGGTGTTTTTTTTTTCAAATGCGGCGCAGCAATTAATATTTTCGACAAGACAACATCCTCTATATTGCTCCCTCGATTTCCGACCGGAGCTATCACACCGCATCCGCTGCTCTCTATACTGTATGTTTTATGTTCCATCAGAAACCATTAATCCTGATAGAGGGGGCCAATGACTGTGTCTAGAAAATTGAACGGCACAAAATTACTGTGCACTAGAGTATTTTAAAACGTTTTTAGATTTTATGATTTTTTCTAAGGAACATTTCCAAAAAAGAGCGAATTTTCGAATTCAGTTTTTTGTCTAATAATTTTGTTTTAAAAAGATTGTTCAACTCAAATGACGGTACTTTTCAGCTCGCGATGAATTAGAGGGAAAACTGGGAAACCCCCAAAATTGGGCCCGCTGAGCTGAGGAATTGAAAATATCTCTTCCTGGTCACGATTTCGATACGGTGCCTGCCTGCAGCATAGAATAAAAGCACCAAACCACCCCCTTTCATATGATGTATGATACCGAAGCTCGCTCAAACGAACAGCACATATAAAGCTCCCTGATGCAAACACACACACTCTCTCTCACACACAGGATGTGTGAACACAGAAAGAAAGCCCCGATGAATGCTTTGTAGTCGTCGGTAGGTTTTCCGAGCCGGAACTTTTGCGGGAAACATTTTCGAGAGGTGGTCGGAAGTTGAGAGAACGGTGAGGAGGGGGCGAGAAGAAAAACAATGAATTTATTTTTCCTGTCATTCACACGGCGCACACCCACGGAGGCAACCTCTCGCTTTCAAGTGGGTAAATGGAAGGAAAAAGGATTGCTTCCAGCAGGAAGAGGGGAGCTGAAAAGCAGCAAAAAATAAAAAAAGAGTGCTTCTACATGTGTCCAACTTGTTCAAATACCCACTGAGAAAGGGGGATATTCAAATTCAATAGCTATTGGAAAATCGGAAATGTTTGTTTTGAGCGAGTCTTTGGATAGCGGAATTGTAATGCTGTGAATGGAATTTCTAGCTAAAGGAGAGAACTCTTCTTTTGATCAACTGAAACCTATTCTTTACCCCGGCAAGGAGGAAATGTATTGATCGTTGGAAATTGTGTCAATATGTTGCAAACCTTTATTGCGACGTTTTTTACATTCTTAAAGCGAACATGTTTCCTAAATTCTGTTTGATTCCCATGTATTTTCTTAATCGACAAATGAAGCCTAACATTTCAAAAGGGCAAATAACTTTTATAAACATTAGTGTGTGAAAGGGACACACCCTTGCCTAAATTTTTTTCCCCCTAATGAAATGGCAAACACGAAATGTTCATGTGAATACACTCAGAGTGATTATATTCGTGAAAGACAACATGACCTTTCTTAAACTAAGTTTTACTTAATATTGAAAGAAGATAAAGTTTTTTGATTCCATTAAAGTGTTGAAAAATTGGTTCGAAGATCAGAAGGCAAAATTTTTTTTCAAAAAAACATCAAAATTTCAATGGAAATAGAAGTCTAATCAACTCAAAACAATCTAAAATGCCTTTTACTGCATTAATAATCTTATTTAGCTTGTTTGGGCTAGCATTATATTTATATTTTGAACTTATATAAAATTATATATTCTGCACCGAAGAAAAAAAAATCTCCCAAAAAAGTTTTTTTGACAATACTTAAAAATTTATGTATTATGCATTTTGAAACACTTCTTGCATTCAAATTTTGAAACAGTGGCCTGTAATTTCAATATTTTAACTTTATTTTTTATTATTTTATATTATTAAAATATTAAAATGTACATGTTTGCAAATAAGTCAAGATATCAGAGAGCATTTTTTTTTATAAATTTTAATAGTCTTAAAAAACATCGAAGAAATTCGAAGAATAACGATTTAAAAACTAAAAAAGATATAATTTTCCACACTTTATAAAATTTGAACATTTTGTAGAATAGTTGAATATATGTGCACAACAAAACAACAAGTTTTTTTTTGTACAGAAGATTTGGATCCAAAAGTTTATTCAATAAATGTTAACATGTCTATTAAACTTAAAAAAAATGAAACGATCAAGGATATAAGATTCTTTAAGTAAATGATATTAGGGTAATTAGTTGTTGGCGATAAAAAAAATAACAATAAAATTTTAAACAAAACATAATAAAAATAAATGGAATAAACACATTTTTTTTAAATTTATATTAGTTTTTTTTTCTTATAACAAAGATCTATGAATCTTATTTTCTAATATTTGTATATTAATTTGTTTACCGTAAAAGAACCTAATAAAAAAATAATGAAAAAAATAGTTTGTTTTATCAACTCTTATCAAACATTAATTCAGGCCCGCCGCTGCTTCAGAAAAATCAGGTCCGACCCGCAGAGCCAAAAGTTTGGGCACCCCTGAGCTAAACCAAAAGAAAAAGAAAGCGAAAAAAGTTTTTTTTTTGCAATTCCGTCGTGAAACTACTTACTTTTCCTGTCATTCTTGAACGACGAAATAGCCTACTTTTCTGTACCAAATATAACAGAATCGAATAGCAACACTTTTCAAAATAAAAAACAAAGTTCTACTTTTCAGCACCCATTTGAGTGCTTGAACTTTTCAACACTTGTTTCGAAAAGTAACACTTTCCAACATTTTTTTTGATTTAAACGATTTATTGACAAAATACATGGAAATTTAACTTAAAATTTCACTCAGTGTGTGTTTTTTGGAATTGCAAAAAAATGTTGTATAGAACTCGTTGCAAAACTTGATTTTTTCAGCACTCTTCGTATTTATCCAACTCGGTGAACCTCGTTGGATAAATGTACGACTCGTGCTGAAAAAAACCTCTTTTTGCAACTTGTTGCATAAACTACTATTTTGTTATTCCGCTATCAAACTGTCAACTTTTCCTGTTCTTCGGGAGAGACGTAGAATTTTTCAGCGCTGTTTTGAAATGTATCAACTAGAGGAAAAGAATGTATTTCCATCGGAACCTGATGTTGGCATATTTGCTTCTAAAAATCATTTTAACCGGATATCAAGTAGAAATCAATTTTAGAGGAAACAATTATCTTTAAAAACATAAACAAAAAGTTGTTTGTATAGTGAAAACTGCAAGTAGCAAAGCATGAGTACGGCGGGAAAAGTGTCTTCGGGTTTCCGGAAGCCATTCATTGCTGCTCCGCCCGCTGCTTCAAAACCCATAAATGTCGTAATCTGTGAGTGAATCAATCATCTTCACAAAAATCAACTTCATCCGAAGGTTGGTTGAAAAAAACATGACAAAACAAAATATTTCTGTGCTCAGAGACTACTGCGTCAGAAAAATGTAAAAAATGGCTAGATGCTTGGACGTCAAAACATTTTGGTTTCTTTTCGAAAACTCATTCAGCGATTATTTTTCAGAACTGCAAAAAAAATTTGTATGGAATTCGCTACAAAACTTGATTTTTTCAGCACGAGTCGTACATTTATCCAAGAGGTTTACCGGGTTGGATCTTCTTTTTGCAACTAGTTGCATAAACTACTCCGAAGTGATTTTTTTCGCGGCCTTCGGATAAAAGATTCTGGACTGTATTTGCATTCCATGTTTTAATCAAATGTGATCAAAATTGAGATTTTATTAATTATTGCAAATCAACTGTAAAGGTGCATTTAAAGTCCCTTTTTTTATTGAAATGTTGAAACCTTTGCTTTTTGTTTCTTTTTTTACAGACTTTGGTCAAGGAACGAACAGTTAAAAAAATATTTGCATCGGCCTAAATTTTTTTTAACATAAACATTTTGCCTGAAGTGCAATTTTGTTTAGTTTGCAACCAAATTCTTTTTTCAGTACCATTTGAAAATCGAAAATTGGATTAAAAATGGTTTTATTTATCGAAGCCCGTCTAAAGGTTGTGGAGGGTAAAATTGGCAAAAAGTGTTCTTGGTTTGTGGATGGTTTGTGTTTTGAGATTCCTCGTAAATACAATCCCCCCCCTTAGCAATCAATGAACAAAACCTTAAATGCTTATAGGCAAAATCAAAATAAATTTATCATTTGACCTCAAGCTGATGTCAAAGAAGAAAAAAATGCTCATGTCTAATTTTTTAAATGTCCATGCGAAAAGTTTCAGTAATGCTACACAATAAAAAATAATGTAATTTTGAAAGCTGTAATTTGGGAAGGTTGAATATTACCTCTTTTATATTACAGCAGAAAAGTCAAATCAAATTACACATTTGTTGTGACATAAAAAATGTACCCCTTCCCAGATGTAATATTACCATGATTTTTTTACTGTGTAGAAACACGTTTTCAGTTACGGGTGTTTAAAAAAAAAAAGAATTTTAGTAAATATAAAAATAATTATCAAGTCTCCTTGAATACTTTTTTTTAACAACTGATTGTTGAGGCAATTGCAAATCTCTTTTTAAACCTAAGCTTCCATCAAATCCGGGATTCGAACTGACGACCTTTTTCTTCCCTATCCGACGGAAGGCGTGGTCAGCCAAATCTCGTCTCGAAAATTGCCACCGGGACCGTCTACGATCGAACCCAAGCCGACTGAGTGAGAGGCAACCAAGCTTAACCCTACACACGCTGTACAGGCTAGTAATTGAAAATTGGATCAGTTTAGAATTGAATATGCTCGCTTTATATCTCTTAAAGCTAAATAATCAAATTCCAAAAGCAGTTTGTTTTTCAGCTCCCTTAGTTTTTAAGAAAATTTAAAGGGGGAAATGAAAATATCAGTTTGACAATGTATTGGTGAAAGCCTGTTTTACATCCAATACAAATCATAATATGTGATTCAATTTCCAAAAGGAGACATTGAAATGAGCTAAACTTGTTTATCTCAATAAATTATTCCCATTTCAATATGCGATGAGCACATACCCGTGCGCCAGATTGTGAACATTCTTCGTTGGCTTCCATTTGTCAGCAATTTTTATGGCACATGCTGGTCTTGCATATTTCATTTGCAAGGATCGCTTTTGCATTCCAGCTTTTTTTTTCTTCTCTTACTTCACCATGCTCTGGTAATGTCACCGATGTAAGATTCTTGCCGCTGATGCTCCATACATATTTCACACAGAGCACAGGGCACAGGGAACCATCAGGAAGGCAAATAATGTCCTCGTCCTGCTGCTGATGCTGCTTCATGCAGGAAGCCTCGGAAAAATCATATCAGCCGCTACTAAAAATATCCCATCTGAGCTTGTTTGGTGTTTGCTCAAAGGGTTTGCCCTTCTTCGTCGAACAGCGCCGTTGGCCCCACTGCAGCCGCTGGTGATGAAAAATTAGGGGCCAGGTGGGGTTCAGCTGATGTCTTTAGATTGTTTTTGCAGAAATGTGTTTAAAGAAGGTATATAAATAACACAAAATGTATGATTTTTAACTATTTTTCCATTTACATTTTATAACTTGACGTATCAAATCCTTTTTGAAAAATCTTTACTTGCAAACAGTTATAAGGCAATCTCACCATCCTTGCAGTCAAGCCGAAGGGCTAACATTCGACACTTTTCAGCACAAAAATTGGTGCTGAAAAGTGTTAACCAGTACTGTTTTATCAATCAAGAATGACGAGATAAGTATGAAGTTTCATAAAGGAATTTCAAAAAAAAAATCATTTCCAAAAAAAATATTAAATTCTAATTAGCAATAATTTCCATGGAGCCGCATGGTACTTCACAAGCAATTTTCCCACGTTTGCACCGGATGGCGACCAAATTCAACCCCGTTCTAACCCCTTCTGTCCTTCCCTATTAGTGAGCCAGGTTTTCACCTGTTCATTTTATCCTCCATTCCAGGGGGAATTACCAGCAAACACACCGGCGGCCTCCAACCCCTTGGCCCGTGGAACCCGTGGTGGCGACGGAGCGTGTCACGGCGGAGATTATATTTCCATATCACTTTGGAATATTATTGCCGGTGCTGGTGAAACCTGGGGACGACGACGACAACTGTTTGCACATCCACACACAACAGTCGAGGGAACGGACGGAACGGTTTCTGCATGAGCAAACAACATCCTGCAGGTCCTCTCGTGGCTGCCAACCGGTGGAACCGTTCCGCGTGCCAAGTGCCAAGCCAACTAGAGCGCGTGAAATTGTCTGCCAAGTGGAAGAAATCAAATTTCGTCGAATAAACCGTGTGTGAGTGTTTGTGAGTCGTACGTTGCCTCTTAATCGAGGCCAACAGCCCAGGTTGTAGTGAGTGTGTTCCAGCTTGAGCAGTCCTTCTGGGAACTTGCAAATGAACAGTTCTCGAGAAAATCAGCTCATTTTTTAATATAATTTGAAAAATCATAAGCTTTCAATGACCAAAGAAGCCATTTTGTAATTTACAAATCGTGGTGATCATATTATCTTGTGCCACGTCGATTTTGGGCCAAATTGTGTCCATGATGCCATTTCAAATTCAAGTATATTATTTATATTCAAAATATTCAAATATTCTTTAAAAACCGTCAACACTCTGTGTAATGATGACCTGAGGATCAGATCGTGTTATCTTGACACAGCTTGCAATTGCGACAAGTTGGCAATGGAAAAAAGTTAGAGGTTGTATTGACATTTTTGCATGCACACTGACACTGTTTACATTTTATAATTCTTATGGTACGTTCGTTTGAAGAACCGGTGCGGCACCGAGTGTCACACTCGTCGGTGCCAGTTTTGGTTCAATCGAACGTCATTTGTCAGTATGCGTGGAACTCGCATGAAACTAAAAAAATATCGAGTGCAGCACTAGAGTTTCACTTCCAAGATGGCGGCGAAACTCGTGCGGAACTAGCGCGAGTTTCTTAAAAAAAAAAACACTGACAGTTCCGAGTGCGGCACTCAGTGTGGTACTAGCCCTCAAACGAACGTACCATAAACTTCGGCAATTGAGGTTAACTGCCCATAAAAGTTCACACAATTGTCACATACAAGCTGAAAAATGGGCAAATTTGTCCAACTCATGTTAGGATTTTGTGAAGAAGATTCGTTTTATCGAGCTAGAACGAAATCATTTTTTTGCGGAATTTCTGATGTTTTAGAACCATGACTTCATCAATATCTCAAAAGTAATGAAAATGTATATGTGTCATGTTTGCGAAAAGGAGCTGTTATGTTTTATTTGTTGAGATTTTTTTTCAATTTATTAAGAAAACAACGATAAAAAATTTCTCAAAATGATGAGCTTTGCAATCAATAATCTATGAAGTCGTTGCTAAAATGATTTTCATTTTTTGAAGTTTCTGAGCACAGAACAAAATGATAGTATCCGGGAAGACGGTAATAACTGTTAAAATAACAGAGTGTTATGGTATCTTCTTGAAAAATCCATTTTTGCATAAGAGATCAATAACAGTTTATGTTATCATAACAAAATGTGTTATTGGTCTGATATTCGTTGAAAGCCAAAACAACTTTGGAATAACACTTTTTGTTATGGAAGAATACCTCCAACTGTTATTGGGATGATCGGATTAGTTGTTAAAATAACGAAAAATATTAACAAAGATTTGTTCGAAGAATAACTAAAAATGTGATTAGTCTGTTATTACAATAACAATCCAATAACAAAAAATGCATAACGGCGAATTACAAATCTTGTTATAAATAACATAAAATGTTATTGGCTTAGTATTTTCAAATTTCAAAAAATGTTTTACCCAAGTTATTTCCGTCTGCTCGGGTACTACAGATTTTGCGCCAAAATAAATGTGTTATTTAACATCACAAACCCGTAAAATTTTCATCAGTTTCTGAATTTAACATCTTTGCACATTTTGGTAAAATTGCTTTTTTCAAAAATTATGTTTTTCAACCATCCCAAATTCAACTTTTTTTTCTGTGTAATATTTTGTACAAACCTTGATTTTAATTGTTGTATTAGTTTTATTTGTATGAAACTATGTCCATCTATTATTTTTGTTCAAATAAGCTATTAGTTTCTTCATACAAGTCTTCATATAAATTTGGGGGCTGTCTTCAGAAAAGTTCTGTAAAAATATAGAAAATTATTGCTGGGGGGACTGATCCCAAATTCGATTTTCAAACTTAACCATCTTTTTTCTTTTTTTATATATGTTTTTGTAGACAAAAAATGCATACTTTTGAACAATGGGTATGACAAATTGTGGTTTGGTTGAGCGTTTTAGCAGAATGCATTACTGTGAATACAAAGAGACGAGTTGTTCCTTTTAATTCCGCTATATATTTTTAATATCTTGACAGATACGTATTTCGTCTACTACTTGCAGACTTCATCAGTGTTCTGTTCTCGACTGAAGGTTCATCGCTGGTGTATCCATATTTGTAGTTACTGTAGGTACTACCTCCTCGTTCTTCTTTTGTGCCTGTATAGGTAACAGCTTAAACAGCCACGTTGAGCCGTTACCTGAATCCTTGTTGAGTAAACGTTTGTTGCCTGCCTTGAAGATTTCCAAACTTTCAGCGACAGCCAGCTTCGATGGGTTAGTGATGTGTCTTAAGATGACCGCGTCGCTAGTTGTGATGTTATGTTTTTCCTCGATGATGTGTTCGGTTACTGCTGACTTGAAAAGGGGGGACAAATCCTTTCCGTTTTTCCTCCATGGCAATTTTGACATATGTGTGTATATGCTCATCCAACCTGGTTTGCAGCAATCTCTTAGTTTGTCCAATGTAGCTCATATCACAGTGGCCGCAGGATACCTCGTAGATGCCGGGTTTGCCTAAAGTCGGTATGGGGTCTTTCGTTGAACCTAAGATGGATTCCAACTGGCTGTTTCTACTGCTGAACACTAAATCGATGCCAAATTTAGCCAGTTTTTGTCGTAATGGGCGTGTTATCCTGTAGTCGAATTCTACTGCTGCTCTTCGCAGTGGCTCTACTGATGGCGTAAGGGTTGTGAGTGAAGTTCTGTGCAGTTTTCTTTCCTTCTTATCGATGATTGCTTGGATAGTTATTCTGCTGTAACCGTTGATTTCCGCTGTTTCAAATATGTACTCCAATTCTTTCTGTTTTCCTGCTTCGCTGAGGGGTAAAGTTGTCATCCTATGTATAAAATAATGATATGCTGCCATCTTATGTTGGAATGAATGGTTTGACGTGGCTGGGATTGTTCTTCTGGTGTTTGTTGGCTTCCTGTATATCTCGAAAGAAAACGAAGATGGGCAACCTGGTTCTCTTAGGATCAGGATGTCTAAGAAAGGTAACTTTCCTTCGACTTCCATTTCGTAAGTGAACTTGATGCTCCTGCGTGCACTGTTTATGGTGTCCAGTACCGTTGTTAGTGAGTCCCTTTTGATGATGCAGAAGATGTCATCTACGTATCTCCACCAACGTTCTGGTAGTAGGTTTTGGTTTGTAGTTCGTGTTCCAAAGCTGCCATATAAACATCGCTCATGAACGGTGACAGTGGGTTACCCATCGATGCTCCCATCCTCTGTTGGTAGATGCAATCCCTGAACTGGAAGTAGCTCTGTTCCATGCATAATTTGACGAATGTTATATACTGGATCGTTTTTTGTCTCCAAGGTTCTCCCTCGTATTGTGATTGCAGCCAATCCCGTAGAGTTCCTATTGCGACGAAGGTGAAGGTAGCCGAGAAGTGCGAATCAGAAAGGAAACGCAAGATACTGGACAACAAATTCCGACAACTGATTTCCCACAATGCCCCTACAATGAAACCAGTAGTTAAACCTTTAGAAGAGTTCGTTGTTAATCGTTCTTCTGAAACTTTTTCAGAAGAACAGTTAACTTTACTTAACAAAGGTCTTAAGTACGCGGTATCATCAAAACCAAACCTGGAAAACATTGTTATCGACATCGAAACTGTTATCAATGCTAACAGCATCGACGGAAAACAGACAAAACCTCCCCCGCTCCTTCCAGCACAAATCAACAGCGTCAGGATGACGGTATCCAAATTAATACGAGAAGCAACAACAAAACACCAGGACAACGCCGAAGTACGAGTAGTGAAGGAACTCAAGGAGAAACCCGTGTACTACCTAAAAGCGGACAAGGAAACCGGGTAGTAATCATGGACCGGGACGAATACGACAAGGAACTTTGAGAAACTCGGAAACAGGGAAAAATATTCACTACAACGAGGATACACGCTAATCGATATGGTCAAAAAAGTAGAGAACACCATCAAAGAATGTGCAGGCCTTTTGAAATCGGTTGGGAAAACTGCAAAATCGTTGAGAGTACCGAACCCAACTCTACCAAGGATTAAAGCACTACCTAAAGTGCATAAACCAGGCAACGAGATGCGAGAAATCATTTCAGCAGTGGATGCCCCAACCAGTCGGATCGCAAAGTGGCTTGTCGAGGAATTCAAGAGTATGCCAAAACCCTTCCCGAGCCGTTCGATCATCAGTTCGCAGGTGTTCACAAAGGAGCTCTTAGAGTCGGGACCGATAGCTGAGGATGAAATAATGGTTTCCTTCGACGTAACAGCACTGTTCCCAAGCATACCAGTAAAAAACGCAATAGGAACTCTACGGGATTGGCTGCAATCACAATACGAGGGAGAACCTTGGAGACAAAAAACGATCCAGTATATAACATTCGTCAAATTATGCATGGAACAGAGCTACTTCCAGTTCAGGGATTGCATCTACCAACAGAGGATGGGAGCATCGATGGGTAACCCACTGTCACCGTTCATGAGCGATGTTTATATGGCAGCTTTGGAACACGAACTACAAACCAAAACCTACTACCAGAACGTTGGTGGAGATACGTAGATGACATCTTCTGCATCATCAAAAGGGACTCACTAACAACGGTACTGGACACCATAAACAGTGCACGCAGGAGCATCAAGTTCACTTACGAAATGGAAGTCGAAGGAAAGTTACCTTTCTTAGACATCCTGATCCTAAGAGAACCAGGTTGCCCATCTTCGTTTTCTTTCGAGATATACAGGAAGCCAACAAACACCAGAAGAACAATCCCAGCCACGTCAAACCATTCATTCCAACATAAGATGGCAGCATATCATTATTTTATACATAGGATGACAACTTTACCCCTCAGCGAAGCAGGAAAACAGAAAGAATTGGAGTACATATTTGAAACAGCGGAAATCAACGGTTACAGCAGAATAACTATCCAAGCAATCATCGATAAGAAGGAAAGAAAACTGCACAGAACTTCACTCACAACCCTTACGCCATCAGTAGAGCCACTGCGAAGAGCAGCAGTAGAATTCGACTACAGGATAACACGCCCATTACGACAAAAACTGGCTAAATTTGGCATCGATTTAGTGTTCAGCAGTAGAAACAGCCAGTTGGAATCCATCTTAGGTTCAACGAAAGACCCCATACCGACTTTAGGCAAACCCGGCATCTACGAGGTATCCTGCGGCCACTGTGATATGAGCTACATTGGACAAACTAAGAGATTGCTGCAAACCAGGTTGGATGAGCATATACACACATATGTCAAAATTGCCATGGAGGAAAAACGGAAAGGATTTGTCCCCCCTTTTCAAGTCAGCAGTAACCGAACACATCATCGAGGAAAAACATAACATCACAACTAGCGACGCGGTCATCTTAAGACACATCACTAACCCATCGAAGCTGGCTGTCGCTGAAAGTTTGGAAATCTTCAAGGCAGGCAACAAACGTTTACTCAACAAGGATTCAGGTAACGGCTCAACGTGGCTGTTTAAGCTGTTACCTATACAGGCACAAAAGAAGAACGAGGAGGTAGTACCTACAGTAACTACAAATATGGATACACCAGCGATGAACCTTCAGTCGAGAACAGAACACTGATGAAGTCTGCAAGTAGTAGACGAAATACGTATCTGTCAAGATATTAAAAATATATAGCGGAATTAAAAGGAACAACTCGTCTCTTTGTATTCACGGTATGACAAATGTTTTGATTTTGGCAAAGCAATTTATGTTTAAAAAAAATCATGAGAAAATTTGGAAAGCATCAAAAATACACACCAAAAAATTTCAAAAATCATTTTTAAAATTCTAACTTGAAAAAAGGGAAAACTCTCGTATGTTTGGCAGCTTTAGGACTTGGTCCTAATTTCGTCCAATTTTCAAAATCTCACTATTGTTTAAAAAGATTTTCATAAAAAAACATGCATACTCCCCCCCCCCCGCCCTTCAAAATTTCCCCAAAAAATCTGGGGCAAAAAAAGTTAATGAATGAAGTTTAAATATTAAAAAAAAGACTTGTAAAATCGATTGTGAACTTTTCAGAATAGATGTGTATAACGCTTATTTTTTTTAAAATAATTTTTACAAAAAAAAAACATATTTTGATAAATTAATTGATATTTTTCCAATTTTTGTTAATAGCATAACTGTAATGATGCATAAAATCAGGTTTAAAATTTGTTTTTCTTTTATTTATCTGTCCCACTCATCAGTCTCGGCCTCTACCATTGCCGAGGACAACTTTTAATAAAATTTGCACTATCCTCAACTAGTATTCACATCAATTAGGATGAACACACTTTTGAGGAGCCGTAATAGAATGCCAAAATACTGATATGTCAAAATTAGGTGCCCGATGGAATTACATTACGATCTCCCCCTTTGGAAAATTTTGAATTAATGAATTGAATTAATAAATAGTGTCCATCATTATCAATCTCTGATAAAAATATTTTCGAAAGGCTGAAAAAATTCTCTACAGTTTCCCTTATTTGACATTGATAGAGCCATTTTCAATCGATGTTCAACAGGTCGTGGAAATTTTTTTTAATGATTTTAAAGTGATGATTAAAGCCTTGAATCCAAATATCAGACAAATGGAAAATATGTTAAAATGGCTTCTTAAAACCAACGGAGTTAACAAAAATCTCAAACAATTAATTCAAAACTATAATTAAGCAAAAACGTATTTTCCACAGAACTGTTCACTTGCAGGAAAAAAACGAAGTGTTTCATCCAACATACGTAAACCCATCGGATTCTGAGAAGGAAGCCAAAAAAAAAGACCCCGTAAAAGTGTGTGTCTGTGCTAAAGTTGATGGAAAATGGCGACGGCAACCGGGGAAATATGTAAAATTGAAATCGGAAAATGTTTGCTTTTCGTCACGCTGCTAACGAGTGTTTGCTTCCGAGCCATCCGGAGCGATGAGGCGGCCGCGTCGGCCCCGGACGCCAACCATCCGCAACCGTCGGCGGAACCGGGTAAGGATTCTGCATGATTTTTTGCGTTGTTGTTGTTGTAGTTACTCTTGCTGCTGGGATTTTTCCTGTTTATCTTTTTGTTTGTGCGCCCGCTGACTGACTGTTTCTGGGAAATGTTTGCAACCGGGGAAGAGTTTTTTTTTCACACGCGCGCCAAAATTAAACCCTACTTTGCGCGCTGTGCTGGAGAGAGTTTTTCTCCCCTCGGTAGACAAACAGTCGACCGGGTATTACTTTATAGATTCTTTTGCAAGGAGGGCCATTGCAGTAAAACATCATTGTTATCCGAGCATTCGTTGGTGAAGGTTGTCTGAATCAACATGACTCGTCGCGTCCCGGCGCAAAACGCCGGCAATATTGCCCTACCTGCGGCTCAAGCAGGCAAAAAAGTGGGAATTTCCAAAAGGAAGGTTGAGGCCTCAACTGATGGCCAAAAACCGGGAATTTCCAAAAGGAAGGTGCTTTTGGAAGTGACATCGAACAGCAAAAAGACGAAAAAGAGCGACGGTACTGTACCGATGGATGAGGAGGAGGAGAACTCTTCATCGCACGAGGAGCAGCTTTTGAAGAACAACAAGTTTGCTGGACTGCCTGACGAGGACCAGGTAGCGGAAGCAAAGGAGAATGAAGTGAAACAGCGAAAGGAGAAACTGCCTCCTTTTTATGTGCGGCAATCAGCAGCAACGATCGACTTTCGAGCGGGGCTGGTTGAACTCATCAAGTCTGGGAAAGTCCAAGGCAACATTCGTCTGTGTCAGGACGGATTTAAGGTGCTGGTGCAATCCAGGCAGCACTATCAACTGGTCAAGGATTACTTGACCGAAAACGAGGCGGAGTACTTTACCCATGATGTCGTCATGGATAAGCCGTACAAAATCGTCGTCAGAGGTCTGTACGACATGCCAGTGGAGGAATTAGCTGCCGAGCTAAAAGTTTTGAAACTGGATGTGTTGGCCGTGCACAAAATGAGCCGACGCAACAAAGACATCAAGTACCGTGACCAGCTCTACCTGCTGCATTTGGCTAAGGGATCGACGACGCTTCCTGAGCTGAAGGCAATTCGAGCGGTTTTCAACATTATCGTGTCGTGGGAGCGATACCGACCAGTGCATCGTGACGTCACACAATGCTTCAACTGCCTGGGTTTCGGGCACGGAGGTAAGAACTGCCACCTGAAGCGTCGTTGCGCCAAATGTGGTACCGATGCGCACATCACATCCCAGTGCATCCAAGATTCGCTGGTGAAGTGCCTCAACTGCAACGGTGAGCACTCGTCAACCGACCGAAAGTGCCCCAAGAGAGCTGAGTTCGTGAAAATTCGGCAGCAAGCATCGACGAAGAATCAGCCTCAGCGTCGTAGAACTCCTCCAGCCCTGGTGGAGCAAAATTTTCCACCTCTTCAACCGCGACGCCAGGTCCCGAACTTGGCACCGTTGCCGTTGGATCCCAGGAAGAGAGCTGAGATGAATCATCCACGGCCGGGTTCCAGCCAGGAGCCGAGACCGCCACCACCGGGCTTCAGCCAGGAGCCAAGACCAACCCAAGAACCAGCAGTTGAGGAAAATGGTAATGATCTTTACACCTCAACCGAACTCCTCAATATTTTCAAACAGATGTCCGCTGCACTGCGTGGATGCAAAACCAAGACCCAGCAGATTGAAGTGCTGACCTCGTTCGTCATCCAGTATGGATCGTAGGTCCCTCAAGCTGCTGAATTGGAACGCTTGCTCCATTAGGAGGAAGAATTTAGAGCTGGTGGATTTTCTTCGCGAGAAGGAGATCGACGTAGCTGCCATCACGGAAACTCATCTGAAGCCCGGTGAAAAAGTTTATCTGCAAAACTACAAGATCGCGACGCAGCTCGATAGGACCACCTCTGGAGGAGGAGGTGTGCTTGTCGCTGTTCATCGTGATCTCAAGCCACGCCGGCTGCCACACTTCAAGCTGGACATCATCGAGGCCGTTGGGGTGGAAATTCCCACTTCGGTTGGCCCAGTACTCTTCATTGCTGCATACTGCCCACGTCAGGTGAATTCCAGAGATGGTTCAGCAGCAAAACTGAAGAGCGATATCCAGAAGCTGACACGGCGGAGCGCAAAGTACATCATCGCTGGTGACCTCAACGCGAAGCATGAAGTTTGGGGCAACAGCAGGAGGAATCGGAACGGAGTGATTCTGCACAACGATCTGCAAAACGGATACTACAACGTTGTGAGTCCGGATCGTCCAACGAGGGTGGCTCGGTCTGGGAATCACTCAATCATCGACTTCTTCATTACCAATATGGCTGAGAACGTGGCTCATCCTGAGGTGTTTGAAGAGTTGAGTTCTGATCACTATCCGGTGGTTGTGGAGGTTGGAGCTTCCGTTACTCCGCAGCGGCAACCAACCCGGAAAGATTACCACAACGTTGACTGGCAGCAGTTTCAGCAAGTGGTCGACAGCAACATCGACTATGATCAACACCCGGAAACTTCTGCCGATATTGATCGTTCGCTGGAGGTGATCCAGCAGGCTATCAACCAAGCAGAGGCTGCCAACGTTCGGGAGGTTCCTGTTAATTTTAAGGTAACTGATATTGACGTAGATACTAAACACTTGATTAGACTTAGGAATGTTTATAGGAGACAATATCAACGGACTGGGGACTATGACAAAAGATTTCAGTTAACAATTTGAACAAAATCATACAAGACCGACTTGACAATATCAGAAATCAAGAATTTTCAAAACATGTAAGCCAGCTTGGGAATTATTCAAAACCATTTTGGAAACTTTCAAAAGTTCTTAAAAACAAACCAAAGCCTATTCCTCCTCTTATTGTTGAGGATTCTCCTTTGATTACATCCGAGGAAAAGGCAAATGCACTTGGGCTTCATTTTGTTAGTTCACATAATCTTGGCGCTTCCATGACCAGCCGTAAAGAAACATCAGTTGCCAATAGTATTTCAACAATCAATGACTCTACCTTTGAATTTCCTGCAGATTCCCATGTTTCTGGTGAGGAAGTCAAAGTTGCAGTTAAACAAATGAAAAATATGAAAGCTCCAGGCTTTGATAACATTTTAATCTAGTGTTGAAAAAACAGAGTGATCAGTTCTTTCAACATCTAGCCAATATTTTCAATAAATGTTTGCAACTTGGTTACTTCCCCACCAATTGGAAACTGGGCAAAGTCATACCAATTTTGAAGCCTCAAAAGATCCAACATCGCCAACAAGTTATCGTCCCATTAGTCTTTTGAGTAGTCTGTCCAAACTCTTTGAGAAGGTCATCTATTCAAGGCTTTTGGATTTTACCAACGATAATAATATAATTTTGAATGAGCAGTTTGGCTTCCGAAAGGGACATAATACTGCTCATCAGCTTACGAGAGTAACTAAAATCATCAAGCAGAACAAGCTTGAGTCTAAATCAACTGCTATGGCTTTGTTGGATGTTGAGAAGGCTTTTGACAATGTTTGGCATGATGGTTTGATACATAAACTGTATTTATACGGTTTTCCAATGTATCTTATCAAAATTATCCAGCACTATCTTTCGGAGAGATCGTTCAGGGTTTTTCTGAATGGGATTGCTTCTGGATTATTCAACATTGATGCTGGGGTTCCCCAAGGAAGTATTCTTGGCCCACTTCTGTACAATATTTTTACATCTGATTTGCCTACTCTTCCTGGTAATGGTGTGTTGTCACTTTTTGCTGATGACACTGCCGTTATTTATAAGGGTAAAATAACCAGATATTTAGTTGGCCGTCTTCAGAAGGGTCTTGACGTTCTTTCCGAATACTTTGGCGACTGGAAAATTCGCATAAATGCAGCCAAAACTCAAACCATCATTTTTCCACTTTCCAAATCGGCCCGATTTGTCCCAAAGGATGATGTTTTGATTAAAATGAATGATGTTTCAATACCCTGGTCAAAGGAAGTTGTCTATTTAGGTCTCATACTTGACTCGAAACTATTGTTTCGGCAGCATGTAGATAAAATATTGAACAAGTGCAGCATTCTCATCAGGTGTTTGTATCCTTTAATTAACAGAAAATCAAAGCTATCTTTGAAAAATAAGCTAGCAGTTTACAAACAAATAATTTACCCCGTTATTGAGTATGCAGTACCTGTTTGGGAGTGTTGCGCTAGAACTCATAAATTGAAGCTCCAGCGTGTCCAAAACAAGGTACTCAAAATGGTTTTGAATGTTCCTGGCTGGACAAGATCAAGTGAGGTTCATGAATTAGCAGAAGTAAAAATGTTGGATCAGAAGATTCAAGAAAAATGTTTGAAATTCAGGGAAAAATGTGCTATATCTGAATACCCCTTGATTCAAGGATTGGTTTAGTTTATGGTAAGATTAAGTTAGTTTTAGGTTAGGTTATGTTTTCTTAAATTTTTTTCCTCATTGTACCTAGTGTTACAAAAATGATAAATCATATACTTTTAAAGTTAAGAAAATGAACAGTGTTTAAATCACGAAAAGCAAACTAAAGCTGAAGAGCCACAGCTGACCACTTATTATGTAAACCAAATGTAATTATTATAAGAAAGATTCAATAAAGTATATTTAATTCAAAAAAAAAAAATGCAGTAAAACAGTTTTCATTTTTATGGAAAATACACGTCATATCTTGGAATAGAAGTGGTACTATCAAATCTTTGATAGAATATAAGAAGGTGTTTTGTGTTGATGATAATATTAACTGGTTTAAACATGGGTTTAATTTTTTTTGTAAAGCGTTAAAATGGATGAAAATAATCACTTCTAAGCATGTTTCTATTGTGAAATTGACTCAAGAACATTAATATGAGCAAAAATTTACACCCAAAAAATCCTCTAAAAGAATAAGTGTCCATTTTATGTGTGTCTGCCTTACCTAAAGCGTTATCAGTCTCAGATGGTAGTTCCAGATGTCCCCTACAAGCTCCAGGTCTAATCGAGTTGATATCTGGATGGAACACTTTTTTATTTGAGTTTGTAAATTGTGCTATTTTTTCACTAAATTGCCACTATTTTTTTTATTGTAGAGCCTTAATAACCCCTGCGACGAATTATACGAATATTGTGGTGTGACCCATTTTTATGGCAAATCAGGTTAACCCATCACCATGGAACGGTGAGAGGCAGCTCCTGTTTACTGCATTTTGTCCCAGTTAGGGGCGACTCTTTTGATGAAGTCTATTACCCTACTGTGACGGAACCTAATAAAGTTGGAACCCTTTTCCGAAAAATATAATTCTGCTTTGAATCAAGGCACCAAAATTGCATAACAAGTGCTCTGATGTTTCTGTTTCCATTTGGCAAAATCGACAAATAGAATCTGAAGTTTTCCCCATATTAAATAAGTGGTTTACCTAATTTCAGTAATTCCTGAGTTGATTTCTCATTCGGGACGATGATTTTTTTAGCCTGTCTAGAAGTATCAGTAGTGTTCCAGTGTTATGGTATGTATGTTAAGCTCCATTTTCATAGAACAGTCAAGAGCACCAAAGAAAGGCTCCGGGCCTATAAAATTAGTCTCCGATTATTTCCTTGCCAAACTGTTTGCTATTTCATTCCCTAAGAATCCACAATGCCCAGGTACCAAGTAGAGATTTACCACGTTGTTTTGGGATAATTTCTTAAGTAAACTAACACCTTCCCAAACTAATCTTGATTGACAGGTATACTCTTTGAGAGCATTCGAAGCTGTTCAACTGTCAGAGAAAATACAAAAGTTTGTGAATCTGTAGTTTCTTATCAGACAAATACACGCACAATCCAATATTGCCTATATTTCAGCTTGGAAAACTGTTGGGTATTGTCCCATAAGAATAAATTTCTTAATTCCTGGGCCAAAAACCTCAGCTCCCGTGTTATTATTCATTTTTGAACCATCCGTGTTAAACTCAATCGACCCTGGACGAAGATTAGGCCCACCGTTATCCCACTCGTAGCGACTTTTAGCGTCCACTCCAAACGGAATGTTATAGTTTGCCTTGGTCGGCATCCAGTCTACTATTGAGTTTAACGCAGGATTCAGATTTAAGTTTTCAAGGACCTCTAAGTGGCCCGTAAAATCTTTTCCTGAATCTTTGTGGATCGATTCATTAACAGGGCACTTTTAAATGCCTATGAATTTGTGAAGAGGAAATAAATTTAGCAAAGAGTTTAATGCTGCAGGTGAAGTGCTATGCATAGCACCTGTTATTGAAATACTGGCTGATCTTTGCAGCTTATTTATTTTGAGCATATTTTTTCCTTTATCTTTGGCCACCACACAGATGAGGCATATGTAATTCTTGGTCTAACTATACACATATATATCCAGTGAATCATTTTTGGGCGGAGACCCCACTTTTCCAAAGGTTCTTTTGCACACGTATAAAAGCGTTAATTCCCTTGTTTAATATATTGTTTAAATGAGCATTTGAATTGAATTTCTTATCTAAGATGACTCCCAAGCAGGGATGGAATAATCGCACAAAAATCAATTTCGCTTGCGAACCTTCTTCACCCGCGAAAGAGAGAGGAGACAAATCACGCAAAAGAAAATCGCTCCCGAAATTCTCCAAGAAAATCAATCTGCTGATGATTTTTTGTGAATTTTCTTGTCAGCACCACTTAATAATATTGATTTCACTTTGTTTACACACATTTCCCATCTACAAAATGTGACAGGTCATTTTTCGACATGTGACGTTACACTTGCAAGTGTAGTAGTGAAAAAGATGTTCCGCCGAATATTCAAGATGATGCTGGAGGAGAACCATGCTCCCTTCGGATTTTTTCTCTTGATGAACATCCAAAGATTTTCTTTTGATGATGATTATTTCATCGGTGCTCCCAAGTATTTAACTTCATTTGAAAAATCTATCGATTTTTTAGATCGAAGCCCGTCTAAAGGCGGAGTTCAGTTGTAGAGGGTTAAGATTTTTAATAAAGGGGGAAGGGGGGGGGGGGGGGAGGTTAATTGGCCTTTGTTCACGCTTAAACAAAAAAGATTTTATTTGTATGGAAATTGTCCACGATGGGGGGCGGGTTGAGATTATCAAAAAAAAAGTGTCCCCGTGGTTTGTGGATGGTCCCTTGACCATCATATTTGGGCCAGATGCTAAACAACCCTCAAAAATGTCAGGCAGATTGGTGAGGTCATTGCGAGATGGGTATTCTTTGCTTGTAGACTCGCTCCTAATCCCATGGCTTTAATTTTTTTAAAAAAAAAAAAGGTTTCCTTTACGCTGCAAGAAATAAACAAACAAACAATATCAATTTTTGTTTTTTTCGTTGACTTCAGTCAGAGTGGAGGGACATAAACTTCAAAGATATTTGCAGCAAGCAAACTGTAAACAAAAATTAATTTAGATAAAACATAGAACTTTTATTTGACACACAAATTGCAACTGAATCTAAGGAGTGTCGTCATCTGGGGCGAATTGTTTTAGACACTATTTATCAGAAAATTCAACAAATGCTTTTCTGTGGTTTTATTATTGAATTTTGTCTTTTTTATATTTTTGAATATCATTTGGATGCGGTGCATTATTGAACATAAAGCACCATGCGTTTCCAGTAAAATGTACTGAGAAGGGAACTTATATCAATGGAGAATCATAGTACTTTAAGTTCGATTGAAACACCGAAACCAGTTTTTTTTAAATATCATATCTCATAATCCTATTAATGGATAATCACCATTTTTGGATATGTTACGTATGTTTTAAAATGTGGCGAACTAAAATTGGTTCAGCCGTTCCGAAGATATGATTTTGTAAAAATGTGGTTATTTTAGAATCTAAAATAATGATCAATTATCCTGAAAATGGTGGACGGCTTCACCTTAACAAAGTTTCAAACTGTCAATGAATAACACAATCAGAATAATAAAGTGATTCTGTCAGATTTTGGACTACCATTTTTTCTGGCCAAAATGGTAATATTTGTGTACTTGAACATTTATCGTTTTATAAGTCTAGTTTGAGGTTTCAGAGATTTTTCATGATTTTTGCCGCTCTTCCTAACAAACTGAATTATTTTGAGGTAAAAATATTAGATTTTATGATTCATTGCAAATCAAACCAACCAAGGCTAAAAATAAGAGTGGCTGGTTTCAATCTGTTTCCTTTTTCATTAGGATCAGATTTAAAAAAAATGATACATTTTCATCCCTAACTTATTCGAACTCATAAAGAGAAGGATAGTGAAAAAACTCATTCTCGATGTCCGCCAAGTCTGAACGACAAGGTCGATGTATCGAAGATGTTTCCATGGTGGTTGCTTTCTTTCCCACAATGTCTCAAGATTGTGTGGTTATGTTTGGTGTGTGTATGTGCGTTCTGTGTACCGTAACTGGATTAAATTGAATCAATTTTCTATTTTTGTAACCACTCTTACTCCGCTCCACTCTGCTTCATAACAGAGGGAGCGAGTTGTGCCAATCTTTGGTTGATACGTTCCGTAAAACATACAACTCCAACCAGCTCTTCGGCAGCACCGGGTGAGGACGCCAGGGAACGGGATAAATTGCAGCCGAGTTTGCTCCATCATTTTCCACAAGACGTTCCCGGGTTGGCATACAAGAGGGATGTTCCTTAAAGATGCCATTCACTTTCAACACCCCAACGCTGCCCCCAACCCTGCTTACGTGTCCTCATTTCAACTGGGGGAGGAGGAGATGTTATGTTTGGTAGCAGAACGACCCCTTTTACAGTGTTGACTGTAAGATTACGATCCAGGAGCTCGCACGAAACTGTGCGCTGTGGGAACTTTTATGCTAAGTAATGCACATAATGATGGGGTATTTTGAGCAACATTGATGTGTCTTAAAACGTATCAGAGATGATTTAATTTAGTTTTGAAAAATCAAACTTTTAAAACTTACTAAAATAAGATAGAATTGTTGCAAGTATCTTCAAGTATTTTATTAAAACGAATATATTAACAAAAGAATTAGTTGATCAATTTATTTACTAAGCTCAACGGTCCAATTCTACTGCTACTTCTACTGAAGAGATCACAATCTTCATATACAGCTACGTTTTTAGATTTTTGAGGAGGTCGTAAAAATCGAAAAGTTAAATAAATACATTGAATTTAGAATGTATTCAATTAGATGGAGTTTTTTTTTAAACTTTCCAAAATTGGATTATATTTTTGAGTAAATTTAATTGTTAGTTTATTTTTTAATGGATATTTTATATTTTCTTAATAATTGTACTTTTATTTATTTGTGAAAATAAGGTATCAAAATGAAGTCCTGTACTGTTAACGGTACAGTAAAGGCTGCTCTGTACGACGTAATGTAGTCTTTCACTTCCAATAATGCTCGAGAGTAATTAGATTTATAACCCGATGAGTAATGGGACTTGTCTTGTCCTGACTGTATGTGCGTGTGTGCCCTCATCTGTGAAAGATACGAGATCTGTTGTCGGGCCGGAGTTACGGCTAAGCTATCAACCCTGGCCCAAGAGTTCATCAAATTGTTTGCTAGCGAAGATGCGATGCGAGCATAACTCTGGCTTGCATGCAATGTGTAAAGGGCTTTGCGGTTGTCGTGGTCTTTACACAGCAAACGGATAGGCATCTTGACTCTCGGTGGCACAGATTCTTCCGACTGGATGAGAACGGAAGCCGACCGTATTGCTATAACAGCTATAGTCGGTAAATCATCTGTGAAATGTGGGCTCGGTCACGTGGAGCTGTGCAGCTAGCTCTGAGCATGAAGGATGTATCATTTCGAGTGGAATTTATTAGCATTTCTGGCAAGCAAATTAATATGAGTTCTGTGGAAAGCCGTTCCAATTATAACAGGATGTTGAATTCTTGGAGTCAGATGGAGTGGGAAATAACGGGATCTAAACATTTTTAAATTGACTAAACTATAAATGCGTTTCAATTTCAGAAACCTCCACCGGATGTCCGCCGCCGGATCTAAAGGTTTCCCGCCCGCGGAAGCATTACCCCACCACGGAGGCCCCGTTCGTAACGTTCGAAACTACGCAGATCTACGTGCCGCAGGACTTTACGACGGCAGACTTTGAGTTCGTGGACGGGAAAAAGTCCGCCGTAGCCGGTATCAGCCTGGACAACCAGGAGGCCCAACTGACGCACGATGACACACCATTCTGGTGGGAGATGGGCATCCAGAATGCCGAAGCTCGGGAATCGTTGGCCGCGGCCTCATTCCCAGGATCGTCGTACAAAAATCGAGCCAAACGAGCCCTCAGACGTCGACCGGCCCGTCGCTTCCGGCGTTCATCCCTTTCGGACGGATCGTACGGCCAGGACAACGCCCTGCACCAGGAACAAACGCCGGTGATCGTGATCAACAACGTGTTCAACGAGAACGACAGCGATCACAGCGTGTACGACAATGTCTTCCTCAACGGGAACCAGCTGGACGGTGCTGACGGGCAGGACAACGAGGACCGGGAGGATCGTTACGTGGATAAGAACGAGATCGGGGAGGTGCTGGAAGCGGAGGTCGAGGACGACGGACGTGGTGGGGTGGCGGGGATTATGGCCCGAGTCAAGCGAAAGTCGGGCAAAACGACGGGTGCGCTGAGCAGGGCCAAGGGAAGTGGCAGCGACAGCGGAGGCAGCAAGAGTATCACCAGACATAACAAGCAAGGTGAGGGCGGTGTGGTCGGGGTTGAGGTGGGTAGATAGGAGGGTGGGCACTGGAATGATCAGAAGATGGAACATTGGATATATTGCACTCAAAAGGAATTTTCAAGTTAATTTTCGAAATTTAATTCATTGTAAAAAATTATTTAAATGCAGTTCTAAAGAGCATTCAATCAAAAAATTTATCATATTTGAATTTCATTTGGTAATTTTACCTTATCGACAACTAATAATTGGTCTAATATTAAACTTAATCTATTATTTTTTTAAATTCAAAAAATATTGATGACACAGTCTAGATTTTATTATGCGGTATCCTGGGAAAAATGACACTTCAGTGATTTAGAAATTATTAACGATTAACATGAGAAAATAAAAACAATGATTGTTTTATGCCATGTTTCGATTATCCGAAGTTCCGAAACCTTCGGATAATCGAGGCTAAGGCTAATCGAGTCTGAACTGTATTTCAATTCAATTAAAATACTAAAGAAAGCTTTACAAAACTTCTGATCATTCCAGTTAGATAGAGGCCGGGAATTTGTTTGAAAGTTTGAATTGTTTGTGTTGTTGGGTGTTCAGTAGTAACAGCGTGTATAAAATCACAAATCCACACAACGATGAATTTGGTTTCGATCTGGAATTGGCAATCCGATGTACTTGGACATGACCTGCTGAAATTAAAATTCAAAATTTCGTATCATTAAAACCCCGGAGTAGGATTGACTGTGATTTTAAGCAAGGTTTGAAGAGTTTTATAGAGCGGAAGGAGCAAAAGAACGAGAGAGAGAGCCTGTTAGTAGTTTAAGAGCCAGCCGCAGTTCACACTTGTTTTATAATACTGAAACTAGAACACGATCTAGATCACCCGGACGACCCGGAGCAAGAGGACCGCGGCAAGGGCGGCCGTACCTCCGAGGACGCCACCCTGCAGCTGCAGGGGCTACCCGACCAGGGTGATTCCATGGTACGTGGTAAGCGTAAGTCCGGTAAGGCCACGGGTGCTCTAAGTCGTCCGAAGGGCGGTAGCGATAGTGGCAGCAAAAGTATCAATCGCAATTCCAACAAAGGTGAGCCTTACTTGGTAGTGTGACCCATCTTACTTTAGGATCATTCCTGTTTTTTTGAATTTCTTGCACTTTTTACCAACCTCGAGCATTTCGCTGCAGAATCCGCTAAGGAAAGCCGCATTTAAGCAACGCTTCTTCGACAGAAATCCGCGTGCCAAATCACTAGCATATTCCATCCTCAGCCAGAACCATAGCATTTGACCATTATTAGCCCAATAAAGAGTGTTTTCAGCTTTCATAACGCTTCCAAAACTCAGCTTTTAATTGCTTTGCGCATCAAACAACAAAGAGTTGGCTCAGTCCGGAAGACTAATCCCCCATCCACCAACCCCCAGGAAACTTTGACGAGGACGGAAGCTATGTTCCTCCGCTGCCGGACTCGCGGGAGAACCCCGACCGGGAAGAGTCCAGCGAAGAGATCGAGGAAAGTCCCGAGCTGCACCAGTTCCGCGAGGTCTCCGAGGTGCGTTTCCAGGGTGAGGTGGGACCGCTCGGGGGGCATCGGCTGTGCAAGATCCAGTGCGTCCGCGGCCACTGGGTGGGACCGGTTTGTGCGATGAACGAGCACGAGCAGGACGAAAACGGCCAGCTCAAGTTCGAACCGCTGTACAAGCGCTGCGTGGTGGACCACATTCCGCCGCATCTGCTGCTGAGCTACAAGAATGTTTCGGTGGTAAGATGAAGCTTTGATTTTTCTGTTCTGACAGTGGGAAAGTCACACTTGCTTACATTTTCAGACTCTGGGCTGGGATCTTCCCCATGGACATACCTTGCAAGCGCGATGCCGCGATTTGGGACTCTACAAACTGCTGGGTGAAACGAAGGTTCTCTGCTCCAACGGACTCTGGGCTCCGAAGATGCCATCCTGCGTTCCGACTACACTGCTGACCAATTATTCTGGTATTTTATATCCAATTTAATATTGATTATTCAAATTAATTTTGATATATTTTTTTAAATTTTAGATGATAGTCCTCCGTCAATCCGCATCAAGGTGGGCGTCGGTTCAGCGGCCTACGAGCCTTCCGGTGTGTTAGCAGTCCTTCCAACCAGTACCATGCACTTGGACTGCATGTATCCACGACGCCGAGGATCTCCCGAGTGGACCTGGACCGGGTGGTTCCGGCAATATCTAACCGGTAGGCGATTTGAATAAGGTCGTTCAGCATTGAACTGCTCATCCCAATTGGAGTTCTACCACCGTAAAAAATCTTGAAATTTCTGTTCACCTCACATCCTTGTTCACAGCAGCATGCGTTCCTCTATCGTGTGTTCGATCTTACATCGGTTGCTATCCTTTCTTCCCGCCCCTTGTAGAACAGCCCGGCAGTAGCGTAAACCAATTCAACCCAATACCTGATTTTTTCAATGTAGGTTGGTCTGCGGTTCCAGAGGAGAAGGCCTCCCGCTACCGGCTCACCATCAAGGACATCCAGGCGCAGGACTCGGGCACGTACACGTGCGCCTCGCCACGTGGCCTCACCAACAGTATCGTGATTGTGGTGGCAGGTGGGTGAATTTCCAGTTTGGACAAGCAACTGCAATAATGAGTTTCGATTTCAGTTTCACAGTGTGCAGCTTTGACCGAGCCAAGACCACCGTTATCACTACGCCTAGAAGGCATTAAACTTGGTCAGAGGGCACTTTATCGCTGCCCACTAGGGTACTCCCTGCAAGGAACAGCGAATGCAACCTGCTTGGCTTCCGGTGAGAGGTTGATCGATCTAACCTTAACTCCACATTAACAAGCATTTTTTTATATCAGGAAATTGGTCCTCGCCGCAACCCAACTGTCATCCGATCCAGTGTCCGCCGCTTTTCCTGGAAGATCCGCACCTGAGTCTAGTTGAGCTCAACACCTCGGCCTGGGGACGTGCCGTTTTCCGCTGTGCCTGGGGATACCGCCTCAGTGGTCCGCCCGGGTTGGAGTGCGAACCGAACGGTCACTGGAGCGGACCCATCCCAAGATGTCGTGGTATGAGTGCGCTGGCGTCCAGCAAGCAGAACGATCATGATTCATGAACATTCCTTCTGTACAATATGTTATCGCATCGCATCTCTCTATCCGCATATGAACCATGCTTAACTTTAAGTCGTCCCTCAGGGTTACATCTTAAAGAGCAAGCCAATTGAAAGCGATACTCATTCATCATGCTATCGTGTCTGTTCGATACTTACTGGAAGGCACCAATTTTCCAACAATGGCATACAGAGGTTAAGTGTTACTCACTGAGAGTTCAATATTGAATGACTTACCTTATCTACCCTGAATTCAATTGAATTCTCCTCGACATTCCCTAAAACTTTTTGCGCAGTGATGAAAGAATCTCAGAAAAAAAATCTTTTGATGCTCCTTTCTCGCGCACGAAAGATCCGTTAAAAGAAACTCAAAAAATCATCATCTGGATTATTTTTGCAGGTGTGACGTCCAAAAACGACCTGTCACTGTTCGTAAATGAACAATGTTTGTATGCAAAATGAACTAAATTAATGTTGTGATTCAAACTGATTTTTCGGCAAGTTCGTGAGCGATTTTGCGTGATTGGCCTCCTCTCCTCTCTTTCGCGGATGATGAAAATTCGCAAGCGAAAAAGGTTTTTGGCGATTCGAGGATTTGGCGATTTTTGATTCGACTCCCCGGATTTAAAGGATCTGTCGACATCAATTGCTTACTCTGACTCTGACTCTTCAGTTCTGTTCGAAACAGTAATGTTTTTCTTCAAACCGAAGCTTACCTCTGTACGCCACTGTCCACACCCTCACATCACCTTACAAATGAGCACTTGTCCTGTATGTTCGGTTTCTAATCCCTGCCTGCTCACCCGACTGCCATCATCCTCCAGCGATCCAGTGTCCGCAGCCGTTGATTCCGCTGAACGGACGCATCGACGGAACGAGCGGGCTGAACACGTTCGGCCAGCGCAACAATCGGTACGCCGTCGGTGCGCTGGTCACCTTTAGCTGCACCGAGGGCCACCTGCTGGTGGGGGAAGCATCGATAGTGTGCACCGAAACAGGCTTCTGGTCCCATCCGCCGCCGTTCTGTAAGTAAACGAGTGCACACACGTCACCTCGTCGTCGTCCGTTTGTCTTTGTAGCGTGACTGTAGAAGCAGATTAGTGAGTGTTTTTAGGGTAGTTTTACTGTTTCGAGAAATCATTTAAAAAAATCACAAATATACAATTTGCTTGCTCGACACACACACCCCCGATGTACCACGTGCGACCTCGATCAACTCCCCCATAATCTGACCATCCAATTGATCACAAATGACCGAATAAATTTCTGCTTCCCTCACGATTGGTCCGAGCACCTGCCAAAGTCTTCACGAGCTCTCGCTACACGTGTCCGGTTTGCGTGGCGTGGTGGTGTCAATATAGTGTTAGTGTCACGAATAAGTTACACCTCGATCCGGCCAGATTTGAACCCTAACCTTTCGTTTCCCGTACCTCGTTTTCCCTTCCACAATCCAGGTAAGGCCCAGTGCCCGTACCCGGGAGATCCCCCGAATGGATTGATAGCTCCGCTCAAGTTCCACTATGACCCGGGAGACTACCTGACGGTGCAGTGCCGACCCGGCTTCGTTGAGCACGGAGTCAACGGTGGACCGCCGGAACGTCCGCGCTGTACGCCCGAAGGAGACTGGTCCGGACCGGTGCCCCAGTGTCGAAGCTACGAGGAGATCTAACCAACCCAAGGAACCCGGACCCCGGAAGACCGCATTGTGATAACACAGTAAAGATTCTATACAGGAAACTCTTGTATGACAAGAGGAGCGGAGTGGATACGGAGCTACGTGCAGCCTGATCTCGTTACGTAATCTACGAATGGTTTGATGTTTTTTATGAAAGTACAACTTGAAACGGTTTACCCCATGTAGAGCAGACAAAAACACACACACACACACACATATATATATAGTATTTGAAGCCATCCAAGAGACACGTGGTACTGTACCTTATAGTAGATATCAGTAGTTTTCCAAAATAAGCGTTTAGGACGAGGATGAGAGCGACAACGCTCCGGAAGCAATTCTTTGGACGAATTTACCTTCACAATAATTATTATCCAACTGCAGCAGATTTCTAGCACGTAAACCTAGTCGTTTATTGCGAATCAGATAACATTGTCGACAAAACCGCGCAATAACAGAGATTGTTTCTATGTTCCCACCTATATATATCAAACAACAGCAGCAACAGCCTATATATCTCCTAACACACAACTCTTGATCAATCATATCAATCCAAATGTAAAACATTTACTTTGTCTAAAACTCTATCTATCAAAACAAAGAAAAAAAATCTATGTAAAACGCTTAGATCACACCGATCGACACAGAGAACAAACATACACAAACTCTATAATCAAAACCGCTTAACTTACCACATTTAACGACTATTCTTACTGTCACGCTTCACTTTTTCAAACTCACAGTTTGTTCAATAGTTTAAAACAAACAATGTCAGAATGATGGAATGTATAATTCCCAACCACTGACAACAGTTTAGTAAACCCAAGTAAGTTACAAACAGTTTACAAGTTGCATAAAAAAACAGACTCAAAACAGATTGTTTTAACAGTATAATCAACCTTAAAAAAGGTCCTTCATTACAAACATAGCCCTTAACTCTAGAGAAACGCTTGAGTTTGAGTAACTTTTCCGACTAACAGATGTTCCATTTAAAAATCAAATATACATCCCACTGTTACTGTGAAATCAATTATTATTGCATGGAGAAATAAAGTACATGTATTAAAAAAAACCTGCGAAAGCGTTCTTTTATTTGTTATGAAATGCAGGTATTACCAAACTTGAACGAGTGTGAGATTCTTGTAGGGAATTAAATTCCTTACACTTTGTCAAAGGGTCAAAAACGATCCCAGTTGATTTTGAATATTTTTCTATTAGTAAAATATGTATTTTCTATACTGATCCTTGACATTTTTTAAATGTGTTTCATAAGAACGAAATACCGTAAGAGCAATGTCGTACCGCCCCTTACAATTGTTGCTTCAGATATGAGCAATTCTCTACCAAAACCGGAAAAGGATTTTATTTGTATTTTTTGATTTGGCTCAAACTCTGTGGGGGCCTTCCCTATGACCAAAGAAGCTATTTTGCGTCATTGGCTCACCCATACAAGTCTCCATACAATTTTGGCTGCTGTCCATACAAAAATGGTATGTAAATATTCAAACAGCTGTAACTTTTGAGTGAATTTTCTGATCAATTGGTGTCTTCGGCAAAGTTGTGTGTATTGTTGAGGACTATTGAGAAAAAAATAGGTACACGGAAAAAAAATTGCTGATTTTTTAATCAACTTTTTTTCACAAAAACTCTCGGCTCGTGGATGTAACTTCTGGAGGTCCTGGTCAATAACGGAGTAGCAACTGCGGGTGGGCACCTATGATTATGCTTATATGCTAACTTTTTTTTCACAAAAACTCAATTTCCCAAAATACGTATTTTTTGAGTTTTGAGATTTTTGATATGTTTTAGGGGATAAAAATTAGCATTTTTTGAGCCATAGAAAAACATGGTTAAAAAAACTGCCGCCGAGTTATGCGTTTTTGAAAAAATAGTGATTTTTGGAAAAAAAGGAAATTTCATGCAAAAACAAATTTTACGTTATTTTTTAATGCAGAATTGAATTTTCAATCGAAAACCACTTTACAGGTTTTTTGATAAAAGGCTCCGTTTTCAAGATATAGCCACCAAAAGTTTAATTTTAGCGAAATAAGTGAGCATGAGTGACCATTTTTAAAAATATATTTTTTTAAAAGTTCAGAAAATTTGCTATAAATTTGTCTAAGAGACATTGAATATTGGACCTCGGGTTGCTGAGATAGAACCGCTTTAAGAAAAAGAAACAGGAACATTGAAGTTTTCTAAGTCTCACCAAAACAACCCACCATTTTCTAATGACGATATCTCAGCAACTAATGGTCCGATTTTCATTGTTAAAACACGAAACATTCGTGAAATTTTCCGATCTTTTCAAAAAAACATTTTGAAATTTTTTAAATCAATACTAGCATATTAAAAGGGCCAAACATTGAATATTACGCCAATTTAAAATGCTAGTCTTGATTTAAAAAAATTCAAAACATTTTTTTCGAAAAGATCGGAAAATTTCACGAATGTTTCATGTTTTAACATTGAAAATCGGACCATTAGTTGCTGAGATATCGACATTAGAAAATGGGTGGTTGTTTTGGTAAGACTTAGAAAACTTAAATTTTCCTGTTTCTTTTTCTTAAAGCGGTTCTATCTCAGCAACCCGAGGTCCAATATTCAATGTGTATTTTTGGAAAATGAGTTTTTGTGAAAAAAAGTTGATTAAAAAATTTGCATTTTTTTCGTGTACCTATTTTTTTCTCAATAATCTCAACAATACACACAACTTTGCCGAAGACACCAAATTGATCAGAAAATTCACTCAAAAGTTACAGCTGTTTGAATATTTACATACCATTTTGTATGGACAGCTGCCAAAATTGTATGGAGACTTGTATGGGTGAACCAATGACACAAAATAGCATATTTGGTCATAGGAAAGGCCCCCACAAAGTTTGTGCCAAATAAAAAAATACAAAAAATAAAAATGGTCGAAATCAGCCGATTTTGTAGAGAGTTGCTCATATGTCCATCGGAGCTAGCGGGATAAACTTATTGTTTACATTTGTTGCCGTGCTATCTTGTCACACGTCGCTTTTTGACGTTCTGGGAAAACGCGTTTTAATGTTGGACTTAGAATAAACAAAAAATAGAGCACGCAATGCAAACAATAACAAACACAAGAACAAGCGCATTTTTTTGTTCACCATTCTGTGTATTGTCCCGAAGTTTTGTTGAATTTGGTTGCCGGAGTCATAGTTACAAATAAAAATGTTTATGGTAGTCGGGAATGTGCGTATGACAAACTCGTTCTGACCAGAAATCCCTTTACCCAGTTGTCACACTTACATACTATTTTCAGGGTGTGTCAAGACAGCACGACAAGATTGAAATTTCTTTCAATCTGACAACAATGCACGTTTTTTTTTTACACCCAGAACTGGCCATCGGCATACGAGAGGATAAAGAGCACGATTCGGTAGTAAAATGGTACTGTGTGCGAACGGAGAGGATAAATCCCGAAATTACCAAGAGTACTTTACTCATGGGTTCATCTTCAAAAAAAGTTCATCTATAAAAAAAAGTACCGGTACCGAAACTCGAACCCAAGACCTTCGGCATATTGTACCGTGCCTTTGCCATATGGGCCACAATGGTTCGGTGACTAAGTGGCGGTCATGTGTCCATATAAGCCACTCAAATATCTCAGGGTTGAAACCGAATTTTGGGAATCTGTTTATGGTATAAAATGTGGAGATATTGTATTTATTCCTAGTACAGAATAGTACAGAGTTCCTATGCACCTCTTGATTTTTTTTTCATATGTTAAAATAAAACATAGGTAAAACTAAAGTTTTAAATTATTTTATTTAAAACTGGTTAGATTTTGTGTTCATGAATGATTTTTTTTTAGTTCCCATCATCGCAGTATCCGAGTTTATCCCATTGGTCGCAAATTCCTCCTGGAAAATATAATTCCACGTAAATTAATCGAAAACCAACTGTTATAAAATACTTTACCGCTCTTCCAATATTTATCCGGACAATTGGCGCGCATTTTTTCGGTAAGACAGAGCAAAAAACCATACGCAAAGAAGCTGCACTTGTACTGGGTTTTCGTCAAGTGCGAGCGTTGCTCGTTGGTAATCCTGACGCACATCTCAATGAGCCGTGCCATAACGTCCCTGGTTTCCTCGTCCAGGTGCTTGGTGAGTTCATTCGATTTTTTGACGTCCACCCTGTCCTTTTCTAGAATACCTTGCTTTTCCATCTGACATTTTACGGCACACTGGAATTTTTAACATTTTTTAAAATGTCATATTCTTTCAATTTTTTGACTTACTACAACTTGATTGTTTCTATCCAAGGCCATATTTTTCAGTTCCTCCTGACAAGCTTGCCGTTGATAAGTTGACGGTGAAGTAAAAAATTGAGGAAAGTCACAACAAGCATTGACTTGAGCTTCCTGAAAGAAACAAAACGAATTTTGAATACATAATTTAAAAGTATCAAATGAAACCTTCAACGAACATATTTTTTCCTGTCGATACATTCCTGGCTGTTGGCTTGATGAAGCTGTAAAAATGTTCAAGAGTTTTGATATCAGCGCATAAAACTAAACAAAATTATTAATTAAAAAATCATACGGATAACACTAGAAATCCCAAAGCAACTGTTGTAAGCATATTGAAGACGGAAAATGATGCTAGCTTTTAATTCTGAACGTGTCAATAATCTGAGTATGGTTTGCCTTGAAGCTTTCATGAACATTACTTTGTTGAGGGCAAATTGTGAATTTTTAATCGAGAATTTAATTATTTTGAAAATGAAAAAAATATGATTTGTTTTATATGAAATAATAAAAATGGAAAGATATCATTCCATATACTTAAAAAACCGATAAATAGAATTTTCACCTAAAAAGTTAACTGCAATTTGCCAAATTGGTGTAAGTTTGTAATTTGTATCACTGTGGATTTCAAAATTTCAATAATTAGATGAATATGGGTAATTTTTGATCTAGTCTATTTAAATTAGTCACATTATTTTTCCTCAATCAAGTCAAAGTGAAAATGTACTATCGTAGTCTGTTTTTTAAACGACAAAAAACCTTTTTTTGTAAACAAAAATAATCTACAATTTCTAAAATAATCTGATAACCACTTTCTGCCTTCCGGCAACAGCAATCATTTGTGCGAGATGATATCGTTTGCTTTTCACACATTTTAATTATTGTTTACCTTAGTTGAAATCGAAAAACGCGCCATATAAAAGTTGAAACGCTGGAAATATTTCTTTCAGAAAGACTGAAGCTTTCCCAAAAGTTTTGCTGCTAAAAAAAATTATCAAGATGCATTTCTTTGGCTTGATCATTGTTTTGCTGGGCGTGTCCTTTGAGGTATTTGATATTTTTTTATTAGAATGATCGTTTTAATACAACAAACATTTTCAGGCCACTGTTAATGGAGAGGACTGCATTGATACTAAGACGCAGGTATTTTGGACATTATTTGTATTTTGAATCTAACTTTAGTTACAGATTGTATTTTCCAATAGGCAAAGGAAATTTCCGAGTGCTGTGATATGCACAACCCAATCGATTTGTCCGTTGCCGAGGAGTGTGTCGAAAAGTACAAAGATCTTTCCGGGGAAGAATTGATCGCGGTAAGAAGTTTTTTGTTCAAGTTTGAAATTCATTTTGCATTAACAAAACAAACTTAGTGCATCTACGAGTGCGTGGGCGACAAAACGGGCGTCATTCAGGGCACTACAGTGAGCAAGGACAAGCTGTTGGAAAATGCCAACAAGGTACCGGACGAGGAGATGAAGAAGGTGGTGATCGCCGCCATAGAACTGTGCGCTGAACAGGCTGCCAAATTGGCTGAGGAAACTGCTAACCACAGCATGAAGTGCAGTCCTTTTGCGTTCATGGTTGGGGAGTGCATCATGCGGCACATCTATGCCGAGTGCCCGGAGAATTTCTGGAAGAAATGTGGGTTTTTTTGTTGCTTTTGTGTGGACTCAGAATAATCAAGTAATTTGTTCAATTTCAGCCGATGTCTGCGATAAAATCAAGGCCGGAGTTCCAAAATGTCCTCAGTAAATGAGAAGTGACGACGCTAAGAGACATTTTCAATAAACCATGTTTGAAATAAATAATTATATTCGTTTCATGAGGTGCTGGTCTTTTATTCGAGAGCCCATTTTTTGACTGGTAAAAATTTTGAAATTGAAATTTGACTTGTGTCGTAATATAAAATAAATCTCAAAGTTAGAAAATAATAATTCTATCAATATCTGTTTATTTTAAATTGTTGATTGAAACTAACAAAAAGGGCAATAGAGGGTTGAGCTTTTGTGTTCTGCAAACTGATTACATCAGAGCAGTTCTCTACGAAATCGATCTTTTTTTTATTTGAATTTTTGTATTTTTTGATACGGCTGAAACTTTTTTGGTGCCTTCGGTATGCCCAAAGGAACAATTTTGCATAATTAATTTGTCCATATAAATTTCCATACAAATTTGGCAGTTGTCCATGATATATGAAAATTCAAAAATCTATATCTTTTGAAGGAAATTTTTGATCAATTTGGTGTCCTCGGCAAAGTTGTAGGTATGGATAAGGACTACACTGAAAAAAAAAATGATACACGGTAAATTTTTTTTTGGTGATTTTTAATTTAACTTTTTGTCACTAAAACCTGATTTGCAAAAAATTACTATTTTTATTTTTTTATATGGGACATAAAATGAAAATGGTAGAAAATGGTGGGTTGTTTGGGTGAGACTTGAAAAACATCAATTTTTCTGCTTTTTAAGCCTTGCCTTATCTTAGCAACTAAAGGTCGTATCAACAAATTTCAAAAAAGCATAATATAGAGAGTTACCTACAAATGGCTATAACTTGAAAACGGTACACTTTATCAAAATTTCACTAAAGTACTTTATGATTTGATTTTACATCGAATAATGAAGTTGAAAAATTTTTGCGACCAATATTTCGATTTTTTCAAATAAATAGTATTGATACAAAAAATCATTACTAGGTCAAAGATTTTTTGCACAACCTGGAAACTTCTAAAAAGTTGGAATTTTTTGTCCCCTAAAACATATCAAAAATTAAAAAAAATAAAAAATAGTTTTTTTTTTGCAAATCAAGTTTTAGTGACAAATAGTTAAATTAAAAATCACCAAATTTTTTTTACCGTGTATCATTATTTTTCAGTGTAGTCCTTATCCATACATACAACTTTGCCGAAGACACCAAATCGATCAAAAAATTCCTTCAAAAGATACAGATTTTTGAATTAAAATGTACAAAAAAAATCGAATGACCGAAATCTGATAGAATTGCTCATCAACATATTTTACTTTCGGGCACAGTTTTAATATTGAGCACATTGACATTTATTCAATTACGAAATTTAATAAAAAAGTGCACGCAATTTGGTGGTAGACACACATAATTAAAACACGTATTTGATGTCAAGCAAGTTTACAAAATAACATCAACTTTTCATTTCTGCGATTACACAGAGAGGTATTTTTTTCTTTTCGAACATATAGTTTTTGTGGTTTGGATGAGTGTTTTAGCAGAATATATTTTTTGTTACTTTGTAGAAATAAAGTGGAAATAACTTTTAAACATAAACAAATTTCAGAAAAATAATTTAGAATTGTTATGACTAGTGGAAAGCATACCTCGCACTATAAAAAAAAAATGTGTTTGAGTAATGCTATTTTTTGAAATTAATTTTTGATATTTTTATGATTTCTGATAATTTTTGATTGAGTTTTTCAGATAAGTTTCAACTCTTCCTCACACCTACGCCATGTTAAAGTTGTCCAAAAAATTGCAATTTTCGTAATTTTTTTTTTGCAAAAACCACATTTAAAAAAAATCATTACTCAACGCAGTTTCAACTGATTTGAGATTTCTTAGGCTTATGGTGAAAAATATAAGTTTCAAAAGCCTAGCTTGGCATTTAAAAAAGAGACTTCAAATGCTGCATTTAAGGACTCGGGACCAGAGAGTCTATGTTTGAAAATATTTTATCGGATTCCTCGAGAAATTTAACATAACATATCTAAAAATGGTGAAATTGTAACTACTGGATTCGGAGTTACAACTTATTGAATATAAAAACTGGGATCTTTGACGCACCTCGAGTCAAAACAAGAAAATGACGAAAACGGGAAAAGTCTACTTCTTTCACTAAGATTGCGATAACTTTAAAATTTAAGCGATGACCTATAATTTTTTGAGTACTAAAAGTTGCGTCTTTCATTACAGTCTACTCTTAATATAATTATTTTTAATTCATGCAATTTTTAAGTGTTGGATAGATTTCAAAATCACTATCTCTGCTATTTAGAAAAAAAAAGTAGATTAAGCATGGATTTTAGTACCTTTATTTCAATCAATTTAAACATAATCTAAGCTAGCAGAAACCGATCCTTCATCATTTTGCTCCAAGTGTTCAACCCCTGCATCACCTACTGATGGTGGCAGTACGGAGTTCCTCCCCGAATCTTGTCGCACAGCTCGCTGGACTGGAAGTACTCGTCCGGGCAAACCCGATCGATCTCGAACACGAAGCACGTCTTCAGCTCCAGCGCGTACGGGTTGCACTTCAGACTGTGGCCCTGGATGCTCTGGATGATCTCGTCCGACGTGCCGGCACACTTTGCAAACACGGCCTTCCAGGCGTCCCCGACCGCGCCTCCCTGGGCGTCCGCAAACCCGTTCAGCGTGTCCAGGTTGACCGAGTTGCCGCTCACGATTCCGTTCCGTTCGCTGTAGCACTCAAAGAAGCACTATTTGGAAAAAAAAGTTGAGTTGTTTGTAGAAATTGAAAAATGCCTAGAGTGTGGAGTTCTCTTACGGCATACAGGTTGTGCACATCGGACGCCTTTCCCTTGGCCTCCTCAGCACATTCCTTGGCATTGTCACCTGGCAGAACCGGAGGCAGTGAGCAACATCCTTCTATCTCGTCTTTCTATAAGATTTGTTTTTTTTTATGAGTTTCCATTTTCAAATGTAACTTTAAAATTGTATTCTTACATGCTCATCGTAGTCAATGCAGTCTTCCCCAAGTGCACTCTAAAAAACAACAATCAAAATAGTTTAGTTAAGTTTGTGATGGAGAGATTTGTTTTAAAAAGCACCTTTGCCAAGAGTAGAACACACGACAGAAGTAAAAATGAGCTTATGTGCTGCATTTTTGTACTAACGTTGAGCAACTGAAATGAAGCTGTAAAATTTTGCATTTATAGGCTTTATTTGCTTGCTAAAGCCAAAGTCATGGTCACATTTTTAGCTAAAAGGTGTTATTGTAATAAATTGATGATCTACATTGCATTTAATGATATAAGCTTAACATATAATTATTTTGAACTGAAAACTGTTAGTTGGTCGGATGGGTATTATAGATTTTAAACAAATCAGATTACACTCAGCTGTATTTATCATTTCGGCGTGCTTGTACTTTCTGGCCATTCGCTCATATTTTTTTTTTTTAATGCTTCATATTATCTCAAATTAATAAAATTATTTGCTATTAAGCTACAATTATTAATTTTTGCATTTGTCAAATGCATCTGTATACATAATAAAAACTCAATAATTTGGGGATACGACATTTGATACACAAATAACTGCGATTTTTTTTTATTATACAGCAATTCCCCACGAAAACAGCATGATTCGAAAAAGAAGTTCTCCGATCGCTCTCAAAAATTTTCTGGGGGTTCCTTGGCCGAAATAATAAGACAAATATTTTTTTTTGTTTGGCCATTAGGGTGACCTACGCCGTGTTAGGGTGGTCCGAAAAATGGCAATTTTCGTCGATTTTCGCTAAAACTACTTTTTTCAAAAAATCATGTCTCCGCGTCATTTTATCCGATTTTATCTGTTCTAGACGCAAAATAAAGGTGATTAGTTTGGCTATTTGAGAAAAATAGTAAGAAGTTTCAAAAATATAGCATAACATTTGAAAAGGTCGTACGAAAAAAAAATGCTGTTTTGAAGGTCTCGGGACCAAAGAGCCTTTGTCTGAAAATATTTTTATCGGATTCCTCGGAGCCTTTGTCTGAAAATATCTTTATCGGATTTTTCGGAAAATTTCACATAACATATCAAAAAATTGTGAAGTTATGTTTTCGATACTCTGAGATACGATTTTTTGAAAATAAAAACTGGGTTTTTCGACGCGCCACGCGCGAGAATGGTAAAATGACGAAAACGGGAAAAATTGTATTTTTTCACTAAAACAGCGATAACTTGAACATTTCAGCGATAACCTATAGGATACCAAAAGTTGCGTATTTTAATTACGAAAATTTTTGGTACCCTAACATGTATAGGTTATTGCTGAAATTTTCAAGTTATCGCTGTTTTAGTGAAAAAATACAATTTTTCCCGTTTTCGTTATTTTCCCATTTTTGCGCGTGGCGCGTCTAAAAACTTAGTTTTTATATTCAAAAAATCGTATCCCAGAGTATTGAAAACATAACTTCACCATTTTTTGATATGTTATGTGAAATTTTCCGAGGAATCCGATAAAAATATTTTCAGACATAGGCTCTTTGGTCCCGAGACCTTCAAAACAGCATTTTAAGTTTTCATACGACCTTTTCATATGTGAAGCTAGATTTTTGAAACTTCTTACTATTTTTTTTCAAATAGCCAAACTAATCATCTTTCTTTTGTGTCTAGGACAGATAAAATCGAATGTAATGGCGCGGAGATATGATTTTTTGAAAAAAATCGTTCTTGCGCAGATCGACGAAAGTTGCAATTTTTCGGACCACCCTAACACGGCGTAGGTCACGGGTACGGGTCTAATTATTTCGGCCAAGGAAATTTTGGGCCCGATCGGAGAACTTTTTTTGGAATCATGCTGTTTTCGTGGGGAATTGCTGTATAAAGACAATGCACATTTACTTGATACACCTACAATAAAATTAAATGATTTAACTGATTTTGTTTAGGGATTTGACAACTTAAGTTTAATTTTTCTTCGCTGTTCAAGCCGGTTCTGGCAAAATTGCATTTATTGAATTTTGAATGTTTCACATAATTTATGTGCTCCCTGTAGATTTTATTTCCGAGAGCTAGATTCGATCAATATGTCAGAATATATAAATTTTGAAGTTTCCATTACTAAAAGTTGTTCAAGAGTCTAAGTCAGTAGTTGAAAATATTCAAAAATGCTTATCCTCGTGTATCTATGCTATTTTTCATCAAATCTTTACGGGCCTAACTATTTTCTTCAGGGAACCCCCAGAACAATTTTGAGCCCGATCCGATAATGTTTTTTTTCGAAACATGCTGTTTTCATAGGTAACTACTAAATACAAAAAGTTAACAATTAGTAACAGTTTGTCTGGATTTTCGAATTGAATACAACAGGTTCACTTTTTGTAGACATAAGCGTTTATTGAGTAAATTTAAAAATCATTAAAAAACAATTAAAATAAAGTCATAATTTCAAATCCTAAGAAATAAGAGATACAAATCTCACTGTCACAGGCAATCATATCGAAGAAAATCTCATCAAATTTTTTTAACGAACAGCATACTACTTCCCCAATCACAGAGTTCCTGTCTGCAGTGCGGTCACAGCCTGCTTGATCCGCTTGATATCACGTGCATAGGTGCGGCAGCACCCGCCAATAAAACGTGCCCCTAGATCGATCCACTGCGGCACGTACTGTTCCAGGGGGACGCAATCCTCCTTGCCTTGCCATCTAAAATTAGGTTATTTTTAAAGGTTTTGCTGTAACAAATAGAAAAATCACAAGCTTACCCAGTTTCAACGCTGTAAACCTCTCCCGAGTTGGGGTACACGATCAGCGGGATCCGTTCCACCGGCGATCGTTTCTCGTTGACAGCCCGGAATAGAGGCGTCACAAACTGCGGATGGACACAGTTGACACCGAGCGCGATAAGATTGTCGTTTCCTAGTAATTTAGCCTTGTTCCAGATGTACGAGACCGTCTCGGCAAAGTTCTCCCCACGTGCAAGGTGGCCACTGTCCTTGCACTGGAACGAGATCCAAAACTTTACGTGCGGGTAATCCTCGGTCATCATCTCCAGCATGGCGTCGGCTTCCATCTGGGGGGGAATCAGTAAGACGATTTAACCATCATTCACAAATTTGTATATCAAGAAAAGTTACCTTGCACGGAATTGTTTCTATTCCCAGCACATCAACGCCAGCCTCCAAACAGGCGTCGATTCTACTGCGGTGCCATTTCTGAATAGTGTCCGCCGAAACGTAGTCCGCGTACTCTCCGGTATACTCGGATCCGTCATGCAGATGTGCGCCGTACGGTCCAATCGAGGCCACCACCAATGGAATCTCCCGGATGTCACTTTCCGCCAAGTGCTTCGTGCGGGCCATGTGGGCCAACTTGACCGTCGATTTGATCAGCTGAATACTGGCCGCTTCACTAAGGTCCAAGTACTCCCCGTAACCTTCGATACTGGCCTGGTAAGTGTTGGTCATGATGCACTGAGCCCCAGCCTCCAGAAAATCCAGATGGGTCTTGTACACTGCGTTCGGATTGGTCGCGTTGAACCGGGCACTCCACAACGGATCTCCGTCGACATGTTTTCCCACATGAACCGACAGCTGGGTCGCGAATCCACCGTCCAAAACCGTCACTGGCAGTCGGCTGCTGGTCATCTTTCCTCACTTGGTCAACGGTAAAACAAAGACTGAAAGTAAAGCTGGGAATGATGACCGTTTAAAAGAGCAGGAGCGGGACGTTATCAGTGAAATATGAAGAACAAGGGCGATAACAACACTGTGCTTTGGCGAGCAGTGTTAGACTTCTAAGGGTCAATTGGTGGTAACCTTTGTAGAGAGTGCAATTAGTGGCTTTCTATAGGAGATTTCATGCAAACAAAACATCAAATTTGCTTAATATTGAATTTAAATTCACTTAGATTTAGGGTTTTTTTTTCTCAAGAATATCAGCTAACAAAATCTAAACTAAAAAATATATACCTTCCCTGCAAAGGCTTTTGAACTAATCTCAGTTGAAAGGTTCTCCAAATCTCAGAATTGCAAATGTAACATCCTGGAGCAGAACTGTTAATTTCAAATAAAACACCAATTGTATTGAAATTGATATTTCAATTCAAAAATATTTCAAGCTGATTTGAAACTTTTGACCCAATTCTCAAGGCCATACCTTCGAGTACGAGTTGAATAAACTGTAAGGCTTTCTTTTCCGGCTACAACCAGTATAAATGTGCTGATAAAGTGACGTTGTAGCTGCTTTCAGAAGCAAACACTGACCTCTGATAACCTGCCAAACTCACCGGGTGTGGATCGGGCTCGGACCAACTGCTATGGAGAATGGATGATGCAAGTGTTGCTGCGGGAGAGGATTCTTGACCTTGTCTGATTATAATTGTTGTTATTGAAATTTAGTGGTAAAATGAGTTTAAACCCGTTAAGAATCAAATGTTGTTGGTACCGTGTGTTCAAGTCTATAATAAAAAAAGAATTTTCTGAAAATGTTGCTTCTGCTGTTCTCTATTCTGCTATTTTGCCATAACATTTGTTTGCAGTTACACTGAGTAAATAAATAAGATCTCATCTCAGTCTGGCGGGATAATCATCGTTTTAATTATTTCGTTGCATATTTAGTTTAAGTTAATTTATTTCACCGCCTCCATCTAAAATGCTCAGGCTGTATCTTAACACTAACTAATTATGCCATATTATTAGATAAGTAGGAGCAACAATATATAGCTTTTTAATAAGTTTTATTTATATATCTATATAAAAAAATCCAGGGATTTTTTTATCACCCATGGAAATCAATGAAATTTTTTCACGTTGATGATAAGAAGCAGTCTATAAAGAATTTGTACTAGTTTGGAGATGAAAATAACGATCAATTCCCTAATGACTTTTCCTTTCAAGGTGCTGTCAAAACCCCTTCTGTCGTGACAATGTATTTCAATTTTGGAACACTTTTTTTAATGTATAATGGGAACAGCATCTAATTCCAACGTGCCTTATTAAAAGCGTTTTCAACTGAAATCGAGTGAGCTCAAAAAGAAGTGAGCAAACAAGTTTCTATCAAAGTTTTGCAAAATTAGTTGTTTAAATAGTGAAAATCAGCAAATTGGATGGAGTTAGGAGCGAGTGCTTAACCTGCCAAACATACTAGAATTTCCCCTATTTGAAATGAATAAATGAAATCAAGTTTTTGTAGAACAAAATTGTATAGTTCTACATCTTAATCACTGAAGATATATTACAGCATGGTTTGTAGAGGGCTACTCAATAACTAAATGTAACAACAAACTAGTATGCGACTACAATAACAAAATATTTCTCCTCACAAAATTGAATTCATTCACTTGAGGTAACGGCACAGTCTTGGAGCTATTTCGAGATGATTGGTAAATATTTACATACCCACCAAGCAAGCTCAACAAACTGTAACAATGTCTTATTTGTAGCCAACGTGTTCAAAACCAATCCAACACTATTGAGTAGTAAACTCATTGTTATTCTTTTGATTTGCATCACTATACAGAACAACTAACCACTGCCAAGGTCTGCAATTTTGCCTCAACTGGAAGTCAACTTGAAGTCCTTGGACGCGAGGTTGAACAAACGTTCACTCTGTGTCTATCTCCTTCAGCACGACAGACATCACTCACTGGGGTATGGTCTATTAGAGATTATACTTACATCGAACTAGTCTCGTACTATACAATAAAAGAGCAGCAGGGATGGGGAAGGCAGCACGCGCGCACAGCACTTTGCCCGTTGATACAATTTGTTTGGGTCGTTTAGTCCAAGCCAAGCAATAACAAAAACACCATTACACTGAGAGAAGACACCTTATCACGCTTCCCCACAGACTCAAACTATTATCAAACGTGATGGACGAGCGGGCGGCACTAAACAGACATAAAGATTAGTAGATAACGCGCGAAAATGAAGTAATACTTGGGTTGGATTTGAAAACAAACAATCCGAGTTTAGTTTGTTCCTTGGGGGCAGCGAAAATCCGATGGCGATGATGCTTCCAAACGGATCGACGGTTGGACGTGCAATGCAATATGGTGGTATGGCCCTCTCTCTCTCTTGTTTGAGTTTACTCAGTTAGTACGTGCTTTCGAAGTGTTTCTAGTGTGCACCTTAGTGTTGTGAGGTGGAATACTAAACAAATTTCTGTGAATATATTAGTGCAGGGACAGTAGACAGCTGTGCGTAGGATCGTATGCAATTTCAAAGAAAATGTTTCTATTTGAAATATTTTTGTTTTATCAGAACGTTGAAAACAGTTTATTAACATTAACTTTTGTTAGCTGAGCATTTAAGGCAGTGTTTCTCAACCGGTGAGGAATTCCCCCCTGGGGGGGAATTTGGCCATTCTTGGGGGGAATGGGGATGCAATAGAAATGTAATACCTTTTAACAACGAGCTTGCAAAAATAATCCATGTCTAGAACATTCAACCAAACTATCCAATTGGAAAGAATATTAGAACTTTTAAAATAAAAGTCCTTTGGGTTTTGATACCTTTTCAAACATAAGCTGTTTTTACAAAATAGAATGGGTTTGTAAACACATTTTTTTTCATGTATTTGTTCTTTTTCCAAAAGATTGTTGTTGGCGCCAACGCCAAAGTAGATTTAATTTGCCCAATTTTCAGCTCAGAAGATATAGTTTCCAACCGATATGATTTTTTAACAGTGTCAGGTATAGTAAATTTGCAAGAATAATCCATCCATTTCCACAGTGTCGATTAATCCTTCCATTGTTTCAAGCACATAACACAACACAAATGTACCCGCACATACACGCCACACATTGAAGAAGAAAAGAAACAATAGCATGTAAATAACCGCAGACCAACTCACCATTCGTGTCCTTTCCCTTTCACACATATTTCATTCATGTATCTCACAGCACACAATAGGCTCAAGGACGCGCAGCGCGTCTGAACAGGCAGCTTGCGCAAACAGACCAATAGGAGAACAGGGAGTAGGGATGAACGAAGTAAATGAATGGAAAGAAGAAGTGGCGTGTACATGGTTTAGGGAAAAGGATTGCGCACCCGAGAGGAGATTAAAGAAGAAGAATAATTTTGTTGCAAGAAGAAGATTCGGCAAATTTGGCCGAAAATGTATGCTTTAAAACTAAATGAATTTGTTAGTCCGTAAGTCAGTTTAAGCTTGTAAATATAGAAGTTAACATCGTGAAACAAGCTGTTTTCTTGCATCCTGGCCAAAGGAGTCCACTGAAGGAAAAAGTTGTGAATACAGTCCACTCGCCGATTTTCGCCTTGAAGCTGTGTTGTGCCACGGAATTCCCTGCAACACAGTGGAAAGGTTGGACAATCATCAAGCCCTCCTGGAGCCGGGCCTAGCGCTCCTTCATGGTCCGTCGAGCCGGATTTGTGCGAAAAGTGCTGACCTTCATGGTTCTTCAAGTGAACGTTCAACGAGAGTCGCCAACCGGAAGTTAAAGTGGTCCGTCAATCCGGACGAGTGAAAGTGGCCTTTGGCGGATGCGAGGAAAAACTGACAAGTGGGTCTAAAGAGACCAAAGTGAAGCACAGCCAAAGTGTTTTACAAACCAAAAACTCGTGTGCCAAAAAGTTGGCAAAGTGCGTCCACGCCGTGGACAAAAAGTTGCAACAAGCAAAAGGTTGCAAAAGTGAACTCAAACTTTGAGACACAAGTGAAGTGAAGTGAGAGCGCCAAAATGGTGTTACACACGCCAATGAAGCAGCCCGTGAATCCAGATGAAGTGAAGTCGCTGATTCATCAGCGGGGACAGGTCAAGGGAAAAGTGACGAGAATTAAGAACGCCCTTGACGAAGCCAAGAAGAACCCGCAGAGGATAACCAAGGCGACGCTGAAGGTGTACGAGAAGAAGCTGGAAGCGCACTACCAGGAGTACGTGTTGCGCCATCGTGAAGTGATCGAAGCGGTTGACAAGAAGGAGGAACAAGATGATGTGCTCGACGTGTTTGACCAGCTTCACACCGAAACGCTGGTGCTGGTCGAAGAGCTGATGGAGATGTTCAACCAGCCGGTCGCTGGACCGGCCCCTTCAAGTCGGTGCCAACGGGTGGCGCCTCAAGTGATCGTGCAACAGCAACCTCTTCGAGCACCGATACCGACCTTCGACGGACAGACGGAGAACTGGCCAAAGTTCAAGGCCATGTTCGAGGACCTCGTCGGTCGCACCCGCGATTCCGACGCCATGAAGCTGCATCACCTCGACAAAGCTCTGGTCGGTGATGCAGCTGGGTTGATCACCGCAAAGATGATTCAAGACAACAACTACGAGCAAGTTTGGAAGGAGATCAGCGAGCAGTTCGAGAACCAACGTGTCATCGTGGATACACACATCGATGGATTGTTGCAGCTCAAGCCAATCACCAAGGAAACCACAAGGACTTGCAGGCGCTCACCAAAGCCTGTGATCGCCACGTCGCCGGATTGCAGTACCAAGGACTCGTCGTCGACAGGCTGTCAGGACTTATCATTAACAAGCTAGTGGTAGGGTGCTTAGATGATAGTACTAGACAGCAGTGGGAAAGGACGCAGAAACAAGGTGAGTTGCCAGACTTTAAACAAACATTGCAATTTCTGAAAACCGAGTGCCAAGTCCTTGAACGTTCCCAAAATTCGCGCGTCTTGAGCTCAGCAAAGGAGCAAAGCAACACCAAGCCATCTTGCCCCAAACCAACCCCAAAAGCCCATACTGCCACATCTGCAAAGGTCGCCAAGTCATGTCTGGTTTGTGGGGCGGATCACCGTCACTTTGAATGTTCGAAGTTGCTGGCGATGACAGTTCCGGCGCAATGCCAAAGTTAGTGAGTTGAAGTTATGTTTTAACTGCCTCCGAGCTGGTCATCGACTTTCTGGTTGCTCCAGCAATCTGAAATGTCAGACTTGCCACAAGAAACACCACACCTTGCTCCATAACGACTCTTTCTCCAAAGCTCAAAGCGTAAGACCAACCCCAAGCCTCCAAGTAACAAACCCTACAACACCTCAGTCTAAATCTCCCAACCTTCCCACGTCCACTACACTGAGTCAGAACCTGCAGCAGCAAACCCCTCTCAACTCTTCATGTTCATCCAACCATTCCCAGAGTTTGAAAACTGTGATGTTGCTGACGGCTCTTGTCCTGATCGAGAATGATGGAGATCCCGTTCCTTGCCGTGCGCTTCTTGATAGTGGTTCGCAAGTGAACTTTCTCTCCGAGCGGATTGCCGACAAGTTGAAGGCCCCTCGTGAGTCGCTGTACGTTCCAATCGCTGGTGTAGGTGGGTCAAAGGTGTATGCTAGGGAGAAAGTCAGGGTTACCGTTCATTCCAGATACTCGGCCTTCGCCGCCAGTATCACATGTCTGGTGGTTCCAAAGGTGACTGGAATCATCCCCGGATCGAAGATTGATGTTTCCTCCTGGTCGATCCCAGTGGGAATCCAACTTGCGGATCCAGAGTTCAATGTCCCCGAGAGAATTGATATGTTGATTGGTGCCTCCATGTTTTTCAGCCTGCTTAAGTCAGGACAGCTGCACCTGGCAGACGGTCTGCCAGAGTTGCGCGAAACTCATTTCGGCTGGGTATTTTCCGGCGAAATCGAGAATTCTGTGAACCATTCACACATCGCGAACAACGCTTCGTTGGATGTGCTGAATCAAACGATTTCCAAGTTTTGGGAGGTCGAGGATCTTGCCGATCCAACGCCCCCACCCTCTGATGTTGATGAATGTGAGACGTTGTTCGTGGAAACGCATAGTCGTTTGCCGTCAGGTCGATTTGTTGTTAGATTACCTTTTCGAGAAGATGTTTCAGGGTTGCCAGACAACCGTTCGCTCGCTCTTCGTCGGTTCCTGCTGTTGGAGCGCCGTCTCAACAGAGAACCAAGTCTGAAGCAGCAGTATGCTAAGTTCATTGATGAGTATGAAACCCTTGGTCATTGTCGTGAGGTTGATGAGTCCAAGGATGTAGACCAGCATCGGTACTACATGCCCCACCACGCCGTCCTGAGGCCGATGAGCTCGACCACGAAACTGCGAGTAGTGTTCGACGCGTCGGCCAAGCAAGGTTCTACGGCGAAGTCGCTCAACGAGGTTCTCCACGTTGGAAAGCCGGTCCAAAGTGATTTGTTCAGTATCCTCCTCAGATTTCGTAAAAACCCCATTGCATTCACTGCCGATATTGAAAAAATGTATCGGCAAGTGCTTATCGACTCGTCTCAGACGAGGTTCCAGAGAATTCTGTGGAGGAGTGACTCTTCAAAGCCGATTCGCGTGCTGGAGTTACAGACGGTAACTTACGGTACAGCAGCTGCCCCTTTCCTCTCGACCAGATGTCTAGTTCAGTTGTGTCAAGATGAAAGAGAGAATTTTCCGCTAGCATCTGAGGTGGTTCGTGATGATTGTTATGTCGATGATATCCTTTCCGGTGCTAGCTCCGCTGACGAAGCTGTAGTCGTCCAGCGGCAGATTCGAAAGATGCTTGAGTCTGGAGGTTTTCGTGTCCACAAATGGAGCTCGAATTGCCAGGAAGTGTTGAGTAGTGTTCCCGAATCTGATCGCGAGAAACTTGTGTGCCTCGATCAAGGAAACGAGGTCGTCAAGGCACTGGGTCTGACATGGTGTCCCCAGTCTGACGAATTTATGTTCGTGGTGCGTCTTCCAAAAGATGTCATCGAATTCACCAAGCGAAGTATTTTCTCTGAAATCGGCAGGTTGTTTGATCCCATCGGATTTCTATCCCCCGTGATTGTTGTTGCGAAGCTTTACATGCAGAAGTTGTGGTTGATTGAGTTGCCATGGGACGCTAAGGTCGAAGGAGATCTTCTGGCGTCGTGGTTGTGTTTCCGTAGAGCCCTCCCCAAGGTTAGTGAAATTCGGATTCCACGCTATGTTATCAGCCCGTCGACTGTCGCGATTGAGCTTCATGGATTTTCCGACGCTTCCGTTGTTGCTTACGGTGCAAACATTTACGTCCGATGCATCTTGTCCGACGGTAGAGCTCAACTTCGCCTCCTCTGCAGCAAATCAAGAGTTTGTTCGCCCAAGAAAGATCTCAACATTCACCGCAAAGAGTTGATGGCGTGTGAACTGTTGGCTCGCATGATGGTTAGAGTTCTCGAGACTGTCAAGTTTAAGGTAAGCCAAGTCGTACTTTGGACTGACAGTCAGGTTGTCCTCGCGTGGCTTAAGAAGTCCTTGGCGAAGCTCGATGTGTTCGTCCGAAATAGAGTTGCCAAGATTTTTGAGCTCACTGCAGAATTTATTTGGAAATATGTCAGGTCAAAGGACAACCCCGCTGATATTGTTTCCAGAGGCATGCTTCCCGAGGCTCTAATGTCGAAGTCCGAGTTCTGGGAAGGCCCATTCTTCCTGAGAATCGAAGTGTATGATGAGGAAATCCCCCCAGAAATTCCAGATGATGAACTCCCCGAGTTGAAGCTTGGTCCGATCATTGCATCCCCAGTGTTCAATGAAGACCAGCTTCCGGTGTTTACAAGGTTCAGTTCGTTCAGAAAGCTGCAGCGTGTGATGGCATACGTGCTTTTCATCCAAAATTGTCGTCAGAAAGATCCGTCTTGTCGAGTGTTCATGATTCACCCAACGATCCCTGAGTTGCGCGCTTCGCTGGAACTGATCGTAAAGATTATTCAGCACGAAGCACTCAGTGACGAAATCCACCGTGTTCAGAATGACGAACCGTGCAAGAAGATTGCAGGTTTGCACCCGTTCTACCAGGACGGTGTCTTGAGAGTTGGAGGTCGGCTTCAGCAATCCTCACTGTTGTTTCACTCCAAACACCCCTACATTTTGCCGAAACACCCTGTAGTTGACCTTTTGATTCGCGCTTATCATGAAGAAAATTTGCATGTTGGTCCCAAGAGTCTGATCGCTGCTTTGAGGACAAGATTTTGGCTGATCGACGGAAGGTCGTCAGTTCGCAGAATCACCCATCGTTGCGTCACGTGTTTTCAGTCTCGCCCGAAGGTCGCTAGTCAGTTGATGGGAAATCTTCCTGCATATCGTGTCAACCAAGCTCTGCCGTTCGAGGTCACAGGTGTGGATTACGCAGGTCCAGTTTATGTCAAGGAAGGTCGTTACAAGCCCAAGATCGTAAAGGCTTACATCTCGGTGTTTGTTTGTATGGTCACTCGAGCCGTACATTTGGAACTCGTTTCAGATATGAGTACAGAGACTTTTCTCGCAGCTCTGAAACGCTTCGTAGGTCGTCGAGGACTTCCCCGAGAAATCCACTCCGATAACGGAACCAATTTCCGCGGGCGAAACCGAGCTACATGAGCTCTATGAATTGTTAAAGTCCCAAGTCACAGTCGATGAAATCGCTCAGTTCTGTCAGCCTCGTGAAATTAATTGGTCGTTCATTCCCCGAAGCCCCCAACTTTGGTGGTATTTGGGAAGCCGCCGTTAAGAGTACCAAATTTCATTTGAAGAGAACTCTCAAGGAAGCCAAGTTGTCCTTTGAAGAGTACGCTACAGTTCTGACTCAGATAGAAGGAATTTTAAATTCTCGTCCTCTCTATGCTACCTCTTCAGAACCTAATGATTCAGAGATTCTCACCCCGGACACATTTTGATTGGTCGTCCCTGACCGCCGTACCTGAACCCAGTTGTGAAGGTGTTCAGATAAATCGGCTCAGTCGCTGGCAGTACATGCAGCGATTGCGCGATGAGTTTTGGAGAAAGTGGCATCGCGATTATTTGCAAACCCTTCAACCCCGCGGTAAGAATCGAGTCAAGTCCGCCAACATCAAACCAGGTATGATTGTCTTGCTAGAAGAAAAAGATGCGCCCGTGCAGGTTTGGAAGTTGGGAAAATCACAAAACCTTCCCGGGAAAGATGATTTGGTGCGTACGGTAGAAGTGCAGATCGGTACAGTAGTGTACAAGCGGGCGATCCATAAGATTGCTGTTCTGCCAATCATTGATAATGCAAATTTGGTTAAGGTCACAGAGATTCCATCTCTGCCCGGCGGGAGTATGTTGGCGCCAACGCCAAAGTAGATTTAATTTGCCCAATTTTCAGCTCAGAAGATATAGTTTCCAACCGATATGATTTTTTAACAGTGTCAGGTATAGTAAATTTGCAAGAATAATCCATCCATTTCCACAGTGTCGATTAATCCTTCCATTGTTTCAAGCACATAACACAACACAAATGTACCCGCACATACACGCCACACATTGAAGAAGAAAAGAAACAATAGCATGTAAATAACCGCAGACCAACTCACCATTCGTGTCCTTTCCCTTTCACACATATTTCATTCATGTATCTCACAGCACACAATAGGCTCAAGGACGCGCAGCGCGCGTCTGAACAGGCAGCTTGCGCAAACAGACCAATAGGAGAACAGGGAGTAGGGATGAACGAAGTAAATGAATGGAAAGAAGAAGTGGCGTGTACATGGTTTAGGGGAAAAAGGATTGCGCACCCGAGAGGAGATTAAAGAAGAAGAATAATTTTGTTGCAAGAAGAAGATTCGGCAAATTTGGCCGAAAATGTATGCTTTAAAACTAAATGAATTTGTTAGTCCGTAAGTCAGTTTAAGCTTGTAAATATAGAAGTTAACATCGTGAAACAAGCTGTTTTCTTGCATCCTGGCCAAAGGAGTCCACTGAAGGAAAAAGTTGTGAATACAGTCCACTCGCCGATTTTCGCCTTGAAGCTGTGTTGTGCCACGGAATTCCCTGCAACACAGTGGAAAGGTTGGACAATCATCAAGCCCTCCTGGAGCCGGGCCTAGCGCTCCTTCAATTGTTTTTATACTCTCCTAAAATTTAACAGTTCTTTGAAGAATTACATTGAATTTAGAAATTCTGAAAGTTTTTGCATTTCATTTTGAAAAGTAGATTTTACATTTTTTGTGAGTGCTCTCATCTTGGGTTTTTTTTAAGTATTATGATTATTGTCAGTTATGTATAGATTCATACACGAAAAGAAACTCGGATTTTTTTCAAGGAAGCATTTGCATTAATTCAATCAGGAACAGTTGGTTTATGAAAAAAATTCAAATGTTGAAGATAACTGAACTGCACTTATCGCTTAAAATTGGAATATTTTTCAAAACATGAATATAACCAGTTAATTTAAGTTTGCTCAAGTCTTACTTTTTTTATAAACTTTTCAAGCGTTTCTTTCACATCCAGATTATTTTAACTATATTTGAAAAAATCTCTCTGAATGAAAGTTTTATTAATTTTGGACTACATTGTGAAGTGTCTTATGATAACAATTTAATCTTAAATTATGAAATTTGTTCCAAATTTAAGGGGGGAATGGAGTTCATGAAAATTAGCCAAGGGGGGAATGGAACGAATAAGGTTGAGAAACACTAATTTAAGGAGTCCACTACCAGGGGGCTCAATTATGAGCTTTTTGGTGTGGGGTGTGATGGAGGGTCCTAAAAAAAAAAATAAAAAAAATACATTTTTTGTTAATCGATTCGGTAAAGATAATAAACGATTTTGAAGGTCGTTTTCGTAAATCAGATTAAGGCAAAATGGATGGTTATTCAATGTAAAAGTATATCTATCCTTCAAACACCTAATTGGTGGTTAAAATTTTCATGAACGCATGTTCACGATTTTTAGAACTCTTTTTTGCTCCGTGTACAGAGCTGAAGTAAAATAGGGACGTGGCGTTACATCGTGCTGCCATCTGGTTTTTCTAAGTGCAAGAGTGGAAAAGTGCTGAATCATCGTCTAAAAATAGACGGCGTCCTATCTCGCCCAGCAAAATGAAGTCGATAAAGTAGTCGGTTTCGATGAGAAAAAGTGGAAAATGTGGTCTAAAAATAGCGACGCCATCCCCCTATTGAACTCGAAAACGATGATTTTTTTAAAGTTAAAAATTGTGTGTGATTGTTTGCGATACTGAGTGGTTCCCTACGGGTCGGTTCCGGTGGTGTAGTGGCTAGCGTGGTAGTCTCTCACCCCAGTAAGACGTGGGTTCAATCCCAGACGGTGGCATTTTTCGAGACGAGTTTTGCCTGTTCACACGTTCTATCGGATGGGGAAGTAAAACGTCGGTTTTGGGTGACTCACCACACATAACCTTCGGACGCCTAGAAATGAGCCGTAACTTGCAACAGGGACCACAGGGGTCGTTAAAAGGGATTGCTTTACTTTTGGTTTTCGCAAATCGACCATTGTTTGTATTTTTTGATTTGGATGAAACTTTTTCCATGCATTTCCTATGTCAAAAACAATTTTGCATCATTAGTTTTTCCGTACAAGTCTTCATACAATTTTTGGGGACTGGTCATACAAAATGGGTATGTAAATGTATGAAATTCTGGGGGGGATTCCTGATCAATTTGGGCCATTTCGGAAAAATGGACGCGTATTTTCCTATTTTTATTAAACTTTTTATCACTTAACTCTTAAATTTTTTTTTATTTATTTTCGATATTTTTTATATATTTTAGGGGACTAACAAATCTTTTGAACTCGATGAAAATGTGTTAATTTTAAGTGTTATCTCATTATCCAGTAATTTTCAACTGACGATATCTAGGAAGCCTTTGGTCTTTTTATCAATGTTAAAAAATGAATCTACTGTGAAATTTTCTGATCTTTTCAATGTAAATATTTCAAAAAGTGTATAATTTGGTCTGATTTATTAAATTATATCTCTTCAAAGAAAAGCTTGATTTTATAATTTTGAAATTATTTTTGTTGAATTCAGTTACAGAAAGCCAACATTTGACCAAACGGAGACGGAGGAGTTGTTTTGACCTGCTCATGATTTTTTTAATTCAAGATAGAGTATTTCTCTACGATTTCGCATGTTTTTTCACGATTATTTTTTTATTTTGATGAAATTTTGTCTAATTTTGGCGTCGGAAAACGACGTATATCATTTTTATGTGACAGATTTTTATTTTTTTAGAGAGCCAAAATGCCTCTAAAGTTGGCATGAATCGCAAAAAAAATTAAAAAATATTTTTTCCCATACAAAATTGTACGGAAAATGTTGATTGGATTGGAATGCTCGAGTTTCCATCAAAGTACTTCAAATTTATTTAACCCCTTCCCAAAGCAAAATCGAGATTTTTACGTTTTTCCTTGCCATTTTTTACAGACTTTACCAAATTGGATTAAATTTGAATTAGAGGCAGCAAACATCCTAATCAACACTGTGCAAAAAAATCGAGTTCATCTGATCCAACAGTTTTCGAGAAATGTAAATTTGAAGTTAAAAAATAGTGGTGCTCTGGTGCAACCATGGGCGTTAGAGAGATAAATAAAATCTTAATTGAATAAAATATTACGTAATATCGTAATATTGGAGAGAGAGGGGGTTGAAACCCTAGTAACATTTTAGGTTTTAAATAGGCCATAAAAGCCCATATAGGCCGTATGAAGGTTTCCAGAACCATGATAAAACCTGTAAGTTTACAAATGTTACTATGGAAACTACGTACGTATATTTAAATTTAAATTGACAATTTGTTACACGAAGAGTAGGGAGAGTCAGCAAAAAAAAAAAAACAACTCTATCCATTTCAACGAATTCTCACTGTGGTAAACATTACGCAGTAGGCCTGGCCCCTTGAACGTTCGGGATGTTCAGATGCAATGGCGTATCATAAATTGGTAAATGACAAGAAGTGGGCTAGCTGTATTCTAACCTATGGCATGATTTTTTCCAAGCCAAAATCAAAGAAAACAATGTAAAGGGGCCAAAGCCGAAGCGCAAACAAAGAGTATATTTTGCTCATTCCGAATGTAAACGTAAACTGACGTGAGCAAGATAGACTCTTTGTTTACACTTTGACTTTGGCCCCTTACAATGTTTTGCTTGAAATGTTTTCAAGGGATAAAAATTACACTTCCATTTATTGTATACAGAATATTTTTATTCACAATTTTCGTAGAGATTGATTTACAAAAAAATCTAGCTTCCAACTATGTGAAGTTTATTCTTTGCTCAGATTAAAAAAACAGTGCTAGATCGCGAATTGTTATATTGACGTGCAAAACTAGCTGCATTAGTTATTATTATTCAAAATGTACATTGAAACTGTTTCTGATTTTACCGTTGAAATTACATCTGTTTTGATCTAATTCTACTCCATGTGAAAAGTTGATTACACTTGATATTCTCACTCAAAATTTGTTGAGCAAATCGAAGGTTATTTATTTTTCCGGCCAGCAAGATTGATCCGATTGGTTTAGCTTTATTCGCACTTTTTTGGCACCACAATTGCTCATTACTCCTCACAAAACATTTCCTTTTTTGAATATCTAGTCCACACGAGAGGCACAGTGATAGCATTCCAAAAGCTCTTTTGTATTCGTCTCTTAGTTGTTAATTTTACATGCTCTGGGAATCGGCAAGCAGCACATCCTTTGTAAGGAAACTTAAACATTGTTAAGGGTTAAAATCAACTGGATGCATCGCACCCTCGTTTGATATCTTGAGGTGTTTCGCAAAACTTAACTTTTAAAGTTTCTTGATTTTTTAAACTAAACCTAACGGGAACTATAAACTATTCAATGTGTAAAACAAAAAGAGAAAACTGCATTCAACGTATGGCTGGCTCTGGCACAGCTCCTAACTATGCACATGCTTGGTTCTGATTTTGCCTTAATTTTAAAGAGCAGGACAGAAAAACTGAAGGAGGGAGATCGACCAAATCTTCTAAACACAGCACACGTTTGTCAAGTCAAGAAAAGTCAGTGCCTAACCTAAAGTGTCTCCTCAAAGCTACTAACTCTAGCGTAGAACGGCCGCAGCCCTAAGAAGTGTCATTCTTAGTCTAGTCATACAGGTCAGATTAGTTTGCGTTGGACGATCCAACCTCGTACCGGCCATTCTTGAAGACAATCACCAGCACCGTAATGTTATCCACCGAACCTCGGTTGTACGACTGTAGCGTGATGCTTTTAGCGCCAAAATGGGGCTCATCTAGCCGCTCTCGGATGTATGCCACCGCTTCCTCGTTAGTGAAGGTATCCCAGAGACCGTCCGAGGCCAAGATCAAAAATGCTGGCCTGAAAAATAAAACAAAATAATTTTGAACAACTTTTCAAAGCAATCGTCTAGCAAAACACCCCTACCGATGGTCCACCAGATCAAACGACAGAATGTCCGGCTCGGCTATCACAAGATTCTTCTCCTTCAACGGGTAATCGCCAAGGGCCCTCGAGGTGGCCAAAATCCCGGCCACCCGCCAGACGCCTTTGAACGAAATGAACCCGCCGGCGTCGGCAATACGCTTCTGCTCACGCACCTGCTGCGGCTTGTGGTCAAAGGACAGCGGGATGGCGTTGCCCTTGAAGTCACACATGACGCCGCGCGAATCTCCGACGTTCGCCACGATTAGCTTGGTGTGGTGCATTACCGCGATGAGCGCCGTCGTTCCGGCGAAGTTGGACTGGATGGAGAGAAAGGGTGAAAAAGGTTAATTTTTGAACGATTCCGGCATCAACCACGTCGGTTAGTTTAGTTAGTTCACACACCACTTTTTTCGCCATCTCAACCAGATCGTAGTCCGCGGCAAGCACCTCGTCGGTGATGATCTTGCCGTAGTTAATACTGCCGTTCTGAACATAGCACTTCGCCTCGTACGTTTTGGGCTTCGGGTTTGCGTTCTGCTGCCCGGTGGTCCCGTTGATAAGATTCTCCTTCGTTAGCTGCCGCTGGGGGGACGCATTGCCCATGTACTTGCTGAGCAGGTCCGTTTCCAGTTTGTGATTTGCGTTGGTGTTGCCGGAGTTGCTTCCACTGTTTCCGCCCGAGCTGACCACTTTGTCCACCACGTCTTCGGTTTTGGACTTGCGGAAGCTTTGTCTTCGCTGGGTTAGGCTTGAGGCTGCGTTGACCTTGTGCCGTTCGTTGACTTCATGGTCCTTGTCGTCGTCTTCGTCTTCGTCCTCACATGCTTTGGCCGTTTTGACGGGGGTCTCCACTGCGGCCGGTGGGGTCGTTTTACCCGTAGCGATGTTGGACGACTGGGTCAGCTTGAGGTTCAGGTTCTTGACTAGTACTGCCTTGGCAAAGTCTGCAGCGAACTCCCCGCCGTGACCGTCGAAGATGGCAAACATGGAAATCCCGGTGCCGTTGATGTTTTCGTCTAATACGAATCTGCAATCGAGGAAAAAGAACATACATTGTCTGAGTGGTTGACCTTGCAACAAAAAAAAAAACGCGAACAATCAGTTGTCTGGAAACAGACAGCTAAATTCAATCCTCCACAACAGGCTCAATCATTAGTAATCTGATTGACAAATCACCAAGAATGCTATCCATTCCGTAGCTCGACAGCCATTAATCAAAATTTGACATAGTTCACACTTCGCCCAAATCTTCCGGATCTTTGCGGAATTTGCCATCATTTTATCTGTGAAGGGATTATCAACTGAATCACGACCGGTCGTTCAAGTAATCGGCCGCAAGGAACAAAGTGTCGTCTTTTGCCGCCACTCATTCTCGAGTTGTTGTTTACAACCTTTGTAAGAGGCAATTCGCGAGTTCAAATCCTTAAATCCACCAAGTCCACCCCCACTCGACAACGCTGAAGAATGCCATCGGACATTGTCCGCGTACACATTGTCAACGACTTTTTCTTTACCATCTTGCAAAGTAGATCGATAAATTCGCGACCGTTCTTCAAGTGCAACTTTGCTCTACCTTCGTTGGCCATGGAGAAATGGGTGTTTTCACCGCGTGCGCGCTGGCTGTCCTTTTGGACATACATTTTCCGCCGTTTATGGCCATAAATAGACGTCTATTTATACGGACGTTGACTTTATTGCCTTCCTCGTACGTTCTGAAGAGTAAGCAGCAAAGTTTACCTTTTTTTTCTTATGGCTTTTCTGTGGTTTCCGGGGAAAATTTTACCGGGTGGTTGTATGTTCCGATAATATGGCTATTATTTTGTAAAATTGTCGAACAGAACGTTCTCAAACACCAAACAGTCACGTTGTTATGACTGGCTACATAGTTGATCCATTTTCAATTAATCTATTTCCACGACTTCCATAGAAGAAAGACACGTTCCGAAGTTTTTTGAAAGTAGCTTAATTATCGCAAAAAGGTGGCAAAAATGTGGATATCGACAAATACTTTAGGTCACGAGCGAGTTCTTCACAAAGTGACAGATGCGGGTATCAACAGTCGAACGTGCCGGGATATTCGAGAAACAATATCAGTTGCACTTAATTGGTAGTCATCCAAATTCCCCAATTTATTAGTCATAAAGCATTTTGGTTGACTTCTGTACGTCACACAAATCTCATCAACTCATCGTCACTTTTAATGTCAGCCAGTTACAGGATCATTCAACGTGTAATCCATTTGCTCGGTACCAAAACATTAGCTTCGCGTTTTCTTGTGTCCCCTTTTTCAGCATGATTCTATCAATGGCACACGTTCGATTCAAGTTTTGCACTCGTGGTCTCTCTCTTGATTCGCATTTAAAAATAATTTGAATCCGCCGAGTTAATCATACCGTGAAACCACCGGTTAACTAAAATCACAATTAAATAGATGTTGCACAGTGGTGATTTGTGCTTTCTTAAAAGCATCTTTAAACACATTAATGTAGGGTGCAACAAAGATAACAAACCCACAGGAGGATTAGAAGCACTGAAACCTTGACCTACAACCACAGATTTGATCGTGGAGGCACTTTATGGCAACTAATTGTGGCGGCATGCCGCGCTCAGTGATAATGAAATTATCTTCATGGCGAAAATAACACAATTGGGTTTGGCAAAGAACCTTACGTCACGGGGGGGATTATCCCACACTTACAGTTTAATTACTGCATCAGATTCTGCCAGTCATTGATGACACAAGTGTTAAGCAGTTGGGTAAGAAACAAAAACGGCTGTTATTATTATTTTTGTAAACAATAAATTTATTCAATTTTGGGAAAGTAAGGTAGAGTGTGGGATTCTTATCCCCTTTTTACGTACCTCAGACAAAACTTTGGCAAAAAAACTTTAATTTTTTTGCGTGATATAAAATAATTTAAACTAAATAAATTCATAGTTATTGTTGAATGTAACATGATCATTTCCAAAAGTATTTGTGAAATACGATATTTTTTTGCCAAATTGTCAGTGTTCTTTTTGCTTGAACATTTTACTCGAAACCTGCATTTTTTTAAATTTAATCCATTTCAAATAAAAATAAACCAAACATGTGTTAATTCATTTATAAAAAACTGAAACAATAATTATTTCAGTTAAAATTTAAAAGGATTTGTCTATATATTTAAAAAAATGTTTTTTTTTCTAGATACCTATTTTTTATTAAAAAACATCTATGTTTCAAATTCGAATGTGTAACGTCGAAATTACTGAAACCTATTTTGAATCATTTTCATGAAATTTACCACCCACTTTACACACATCATATGTAATTCCAATCAAAAATTAGAATAGCCAATGAAGCAAGCAACCAATAAGTTACTTTTCTACACATGTTGATACTTTGTGCTGTAAGTCCACAAACTTTGTAATCAAATTTAATTGTGTAGTATTAACCCTCTACAACTCAGTTCGCCAAACCAATTTTTGATCTTCAAAATTATGCTAAAATTTAGAAAATTAAGGATTTGTTATTGTTTATGAGAATTTGCCAATGTTAAAGAAAATGACATTTTTTCAGGGGTCAACATTGACTTACTATCACTTTCTTTATTTTATGTAAAAATAAGTATGCTGCCATTTTTGTTATGTCCAATACAGACGCATTTTATATTAATTTAATTATTTAATAAAGGCAAGCATATAAAAGTGACATAAAACTTGAAAAAACTATTGGAATGAATGGTTGATTAGGTAAAAGGTAACAAGTCAAAAACAGATTTTTTTTTCTAAAATTACCTCCAATAGAAAAATAAAAAAACCGTAAAAATCGTTCATTACAACATTGACGGCATATTTTAATTAGGTAAACTGTACTGTCAGTCTAAATCCTCGTATTTAACCCTCAATTGCCGTATTTTGATCCAAATTACTAATTTGGGAGGCCATTTCAAATACCTTTTATTCCGCGATTCTCTTGTTAAAAGTTTGTTAAAGGTTTAATCTTGGGACTTATATGGGAACAAGTGACAAAACGTCGTGATCTTCTCACTTTTTGAGTTTTCACAACAACAAAAACTCTCTGAAAAATTGAAAAATTCTTCGGCAGTTGTGTAGTATGTACATCATTTTTACCAAAATACTTTGCCAACAAAATTGTTATTCGATCTGAAATATTTTGTCTCATAATACAGACGTTTATTTATCAGTCTGAAGAAATTAAGGCAGGGAAAATTACACATTTTTAGCCGATTAAGAGGGCTGACCCATTTTCCAGCATCATTACTTTGTCCTCAGTACGTCAAACTATAATATCCGCAACTGTCTTACTTATAAGTACGTCAAACTATAATATCCGCAACTGTCTTACTTATAAGCTATCTATAAAAGTAGTCAAATATTAGTTCACTCACCTATCTTCCATCCGTGGCCTCCGTCCCTGCACCGCGTACACCGCACTCGTGCTCCTTTTATCGTCCCAGCTGTGCTTCTCAGCCGCCGAGGTCAGCAACGCCAGCTTGCCGGACCGCGTAGCCCCGCGGGTCAGCCCCAGCCCGCTGCTGATCTTGCCGATGAACCCGCGGCTCCATACCTCGCTCGCTTGAAGATAGAGCACAAACACAAAGATCAACAGACCGGCCACCAGCACCTCCGGCTTCAACAGGTACACCCGCATCACCTTCCAGACGTAGCCAACCGAGCTGTTTAGCGGCGATACGCCGACTGCGAACTTGGACAGCAGTTTCATGTGCGACTTGAAGAAGGTCTGATACAGAATCTTATCTTCCAGCTCGTCTTCCATGCCCGCGGACGAGGGGGAGGACGCGGCGGCGGTGGCGGACGAGATTGCCGCCGTTTTGCGAGACTTTGATTAAGCTATCAAAGCGGTTGCGGTAGGGGAATTGTATGCGGTGTCGATCGAGGTCGAGGAAACTGGTCAAGTGTTTTTCCCTTTAAAACTAAAGCAGGAAAGCAAAACACTCACACGACGGTCGATGGTGGCAACGGGACCATAATACCAACAACGAGTTATACCCGAGAGAGTTTCGTACGCTGTGCGAACGAACGTGTGCCAAGCAGCTGAGCCGTCTTCGCGGACGCTGCTGGCGCGCAATCAGCAGAGTACCGTGAACCAGATTTTTTGCTCTCTACACTTTCGTTTTTCGAAAATAGACTTAAAACACGCAAAAGCGGTGGTATTCTAGGCGGCGAATTTGCGACAAATCCGCACTTGTCACACCGTCCTGAAGAAGACGAGGCGACGACGACGAGGTGACGACCCGCAAAGGTGGCAGGAACCAGTTCTGCGAAGCCTACGCAGTGCAAGGTCTCCAGGTCCAGCTCTTCCAGTTGCTTCTTCTTCTGCTGCTGCCGTAGCCGTCCGTATCGAATGCGGAAATGCTTTGAATCGCTGCGTAAACGCGCCTTAATTCCGATGCCAGGATTTGCGATGACGGAACGCGACTCGCGCGGGTTCGGTAAATATTGTACAAAGACCGCGTATTACATCCGCGGAAAATCCTCCTGATACGCGGAATATCTGCGGCCCGCGGCGCACTACAAACTTACACTACTCTCGACCGCACAGCAATTGCCCATGACAGCTGCTCTAAGCTCTCTGCTTTCTTCACGGATAGACTGAACAGGGCTTTGTGAGATGTACGGCGGTAGACGTAGCAGCAGGTAGAGGGTATAGCGAGGTAGAAGTGAATGAAGGGTGGTATGCGGTATTGCTGTGTTTGGTTCTCTAGCTGTAGAGGAGGGTTTTGAAGTCTCTCGCGCTATTTGAGGCGTACGTACGTCAAGCATGGCGTACTGGCGAGGGATGGAACGATGCCAGCGAGCGAAAAGATCGAGAAAAGTATCGAAGCCGAAACGAGAGTGAAGTGCGGGTTTGAAATGACCGTTTGAGCATTCGTGAATTTCGATTGAATTTCAGAGTAATTTATGCTCAAATCCATCAAATACACTACACTGAAATGAACTTTGACATTGCTTCCAAAATGTGCTTCATCGCTGAAAAAAAAAATCTATCAAAATTTAAATTTAATGCAAACCGATGATTGTCCAGTCTGTGTGGATGAATCAATCGGACCGCACAGCGGACTCACAATACGGAGGCCGCTGGTTCGATTCCCATAACTGGGCCTAGAATTCTAAAGGTAAATATCGATATGGGTCGATCTACGCAAACTCCCACAGTAGTAAAACCGACCTCTCTACGATTTATGTGAAACTCTGTCCTAACGGGTAATGTTGGTTCCCAACCAAGAAGTCCCTTTTTCGATATCTCGTGATGGAGGGGAGGTACGACCCCTTTTATTTTTGAACATTCGCAAAAATACGTGTTTTTCAATAATTCGCAACCTGAAATGATGATAATTTGGAAATTTGGTGTCAAAGAAACTTTAATGTAAAAATTGATAGCCCGATTTGATTAGATTCTCTAAATAAAAAAGATGTACATTTAATGGAATAAATAGTAAATAGTTTTAAAAACTTCTACCATTTTTCGTTACTCAACTGTAAAAAAGATCGGTTTTATGAGAATTTTTTTATACTTTTCAAATCTACAATAACTCAGAAGATTGATTGAAGATTGTGATTGTTTCATTTAGAACAAAAAAATTCATTGTGAAATTTCATGTAAATAGCAAATAAAAAAAAACATACAAGTTGAAATTACAAGCTATGGTTTTATCAATTGAATGAAAGAATTGTTTTAAAATGCATTTTACACCAGCCTAGATGTTTTGCAATCTTTAGTTTTCAAAATATCAAAGTATTTGAGATGTTTATATATATACACAGAAAAAAATATGTAAATTTACACAGCACGTAATTACTGTTTCTTATGTAAACTCACTCAATGTAATATTGAAATATGATGTAAAGAGTAAAAAGTCATGGAAATTACTCCAATGTAAATCTAAATCTAATGTAAATCATGAATCTAATGGAAACGTTGAGCATGGAAACTCAAATCTGATGAATTTCTACCCGTGTTCAGCTTCCTGTAAATTCCTATTTAATGTAAATCATATATCCAATGTATTTCTGCCAAACGTTGACTTCAAAACTACCCGAACTAAAAATAGTAATATTTGGATCTCTTTCTATCGCTCTCATACTTCGCTGACCCACTGCTTGAGCCTCGACCTGAACAAGTTGATGCTTTAGCCGCTCGTTTATAAAATGCGAAGATGGCTCAGTCGGCAGCGGGTAGCAGCAGTAACACCGAACATTCTACCCGTCGTTCGTTCGATTCCAGTCCGGCGTTATTAAACTTGGCCTTCTACGAGAAAGCGTCCCCTACCTGTGAAACAACTTTTTTTAAATCCGAATTTCCTTTTGCTGCCCGCTTCAATTATTTTAAAATAGAACATAGGCCACACCCTTTTCCTACTGCAATCCAAGTCGAGCTTCTCATTCCCATTGGCCAATCAGAATTAGTGGATTTGAACTAATGTAAATTCCAAAAGTAATGTAAATTCCAAAACTAATGTAAATTTTCAAAACTGATGTAAATTTCCAATGAATGTGATGTCAATTTCCAATGAACCTAATGTAAATATACATCATTTATCATGATACCTTTTGGTACATGATAAATAATGTAAATTTACAGAAATATTTTTTTCTGTGTACAGCAATGGAGCACTTCCATTCGAGCAATTTTTGCTTTTTTTCTACAATGTATTCCTTATGGGAGAACAGTCATTTCTACCACTCGAATCCGGTGCTCCATTCCTCACGAAAACAGTATGATTTGTAATTGAAATACGCAACTTTTGGTACCCTAACATGAAATTTTCAAGTTATCGTAGTTTTAGTGAAACAAGTAAATTTTTCCCGTTTTCCTCATTTTCCCATTTTTTCACGTGGCGCGTCGAAAACCCCAGTTTTTATTTTCAAAAAATCATATCTCAGAGTATTGAAAACATAACTTCACCATTTTTTGCTATATTATGTAAAATTTTCAGACATAGGCTCTTCGGTCCCGAGACCTTCAAAACAGCATTATAAGTTTTCATCCGACCTTTTCAAATGTTAAGCTAGATTTTTCAAACTTTTTACAATTTTTCTCAAATAGCTTATCGCTAAAAAAAACTAATCACCTTTCTTTTGCGTCTAAAACAGTTAAAATTAGATGAAATGGCGCGGAGGTATGATTTTTTGAAAAAAGTTGTTTTTGCGAAAATCGATGAAAATGGCAATTTTTTGGACCACCCTAACACGATGTTGGTCACCTTAATGGCCAAATAAAAAAAAATAAGGGTCTAATTATTTCGGCCAAGGAATCCCCAGAAAATTTTTGAGCTCGATCGGAGAACTTTTTTTTCGAATCATGCTCGTGGACAGGGATGGAATAATCGCAAAAAAAATTAATTTCGCTTGCGAACTTTCTTCACCCGCGAAAGAGAGAGGATGCAAATCACGCAAAAGAAAATCGCTCCCGAAATTCTCCAAGAAAATCAATGTGCTGATGAATTTTTGTGAATTTCCTTGTCAGCACCACTCAAAAATATTTATTTCTCTTTGTTTACACTCATTGCCCATCTACAAAATGTGACAGGTTATTTTCCGGCGTGTGACGTTAAACTCGCAAGTGTAGTAATGTTCCGCCGAATAATCAAGATGATGATTTTTTAAATTCTTTTCACCGATCTTTCGTGCGCGAGAGAGGAGAGACATGCTCCCTTCGGATTTTTTCTCTTGATCAGTCTGGACCTGAAACCTGATTTTTTCTGTTACATTCTTATTTGAATTCCATATCAACTGTAACGGGAACTGGAGGCAGGAATCCAGACAGTTAATTCCAAATTATATGAGTCCAGAACTTCCTCGTTGGAAGCAGATGGGGAATCAAACCCAGGACCATTTGCTTATAAAGCGGACATCGTAACCATTCAGCCATGACCGCTCCTGAAGCTTCTGCTATTAGCGTTGGCATACACAGAAAAAAATATTTCTGTAAATTTACATTATTTATCATGTACCAAAAGGTATCATGATAAATGATGTATATTTCCATTAGATCCATTGGAAATTTACATTAGATTCATTGGAAATTTACATTAGTTTTGAAAATTTACATTTGTTTTGGAATTTACATTAGTTTTGGAATTTACATTATTTCAAATCAACTAATTCTGATTGGCCAATGGGAATGAGAAGCTCGACTTGGATTGCAGTAGGAAAAGGGTGTGGCCTATGTTCTATTTTGAAATTATTGAAGCGGGCAGCAAAAGGAAATTCTGATTCTAAAAAGTTGTTTCACAGGTAGGGGACGCTTTCTCGTCGACGGCCAAGTGGAATAACGCTGGACTGGAATCGAACAGACGACGGGTAGGATGCTCGGTGTTACTGCTGCTACCCGTTGCCGACTGAGCCATCTTCGCATTTTATAATCGAGCGGCTAAAGCATCAACTTGTTCAGGTCGAGGCACAGGCAGTGAGCCAGCGAAGTATGAGAGCGATAGAAAGAGAACCAAACATAACTATTTTTAGATCGGGTAGTTTTGAAGTCAACGTTTGGCAGAAATACATTGGATATATGATTTACATTAAATAGGAAATTACAGGAAGCCGAACGCGGGTAGAAATTCATCAGATTTGAGTTTCCATGCTCAACGTTTCCATTAGATTCATGATTTACATTAGATTTAGATTTACATCGGAGTAATTTCCATTACTTTTTGCTCATTACATCATATTTCAACATTACATTGAGTGAGTTTACATAAGAAACAGCAATTACGTGCTGTGTAAATTTACATATTTTTTTCTGTGTATTTAAACTCAGAAAACTAAAATAAAAAATTGAAAAAAAAAACTTGATTCAATTCCCAGTGGTTGAATACCATCCGTCCCCATAATAATCAGTCAATGGAGGTGCATGGTTAATCGAACCAATCTATACTACATCATCGAGAAATCTATACTACAACATCCCTCAATTTCCACCCCTACAGCATCCCTTCGGCAGATCAATTTCCTCCCCGCGGGGTTTGTTTACAAACAAACTGTCCCGTTGTCGTCGTTCGTAAACTGATCCCAAGATCAGGTTGCAGCACGATCCTCACTTTTTGTCGTAAACAAACCACTTCCTCAGCGCGAGAGAGTCACCTTCCATCTTCGCCCATGTATTGGTTGATGATCTCATGAACACACCACACACTATCATGCTTCGCCACGAATGAATTCATTCAACTCACGTGGTGCGCATGTTGAATGAATCCGCCGCTGGATGAAAGCAAAACAAAACTCGCACTTTTTCGGGGTGGTTATTGCGGGCACACACAAACACCTCGTTGAGATTGGTATTGGTGTCGTCGGGGGCGCCGTCGCCACCGCCGCTCCATAGATCGGCCGTCTCCATACAACATAATAATGTGCGGGCAGTTCACTCGCAGGGTCGGATTGTATTGGACGTCGCCGCGGTCGTCACGGACTTTTTTTTTCGCTCACTCTGTCTTATTGTTCTAGAGATTTTCATTGTTGGGAGTTCGTTGTGAGCAGGACGTGCATTGACGCGTTGGGGTCGATTTGCGATCGCTTGGTTCGGGGGGAGCCTGCAGGATGGGATATTCGCGAATCAAAGTGGATTTTCGGGCGTTTCTGTTGAAATATTGGTGAAACGAGTGAAATTTACTGAATAATTTACGTGCGATTGTGAGTGTGTGTGTGTCGGTGAAGTGTGTCTGGTGCATCTCATCTGGTCAGATCCAGTCAAAAATTCTTTCTTCTCGTGTGTCTCGTTCGCGTACGGAGTTCATCGAGAGGATTCGCCAGGCAGGCCGTTACTCCTGGGTTTATGCAACCCACCAACCTACACATAGGAAGAATCCTTCTTGAGGATGTATTGGTGTTCCAGATGCTCCTGTTTTGTTGATAGTGGGTGATGTGTGATGATGCATAACAACCAGTTGTGGGGTGTTTGTCTAGAAGAGTGTACGGTGAAGTCCTGCGGGATAAAAAAGGATATCCGCTCCTGACACTGTCAGGAATCCCAACCTTTCTGCACGAAGAAGAGTAATGAGGATGCTGCAGTGGTCCAGCCGGTGAAACGAAAAGTGAAAAGGCCTTGAATCTGGCCCCTGGCCAGACGACCAGAAGGGCAACCTAGCGATACCAGCTTTCACATGTCGTTACGAAAGTGATCAATCAGAAAAGTGGTGATAATTAAAAAACCAACGCAGAAGAAGAGTATAGTGGACGCGATGACAGAAAGAAAGTTTACCCGAGGGTTGAACAAGCCCGGGATGGCCGCCCAGCTGAGGGAGAACATCTCGCAGGTTGTACGTGAATCTGCTTCACTTGTATGTATTTTTTTGTTATTTCTCAACTCTTGGTTTGCCACTTCTGATTTCTTCTTTTGCTGAAAATTGTTGATTTCGGGGTGTGGGTTTCATCATCTCTCGCGCTTCGCGTTATTGAATTATTATCAGTTTTTTTTCTGCTCTGCAACAAATGGAGCGTACTTGGTTCATATTTTTTCCGGTATTTTTCCTCCCATTCCAAGCTGTTTTTAAAACAACACCAGGCGAGTGATTTATTTTAAAACTCCTTTCGCTGTGTGCATTTATTCATCGGGAGAAATTGTTATCGCGCGGGAATGGCACCAGTGTGCAGCGAGGAATTTGCACAATCGGAATCGGTTGGCTTACATCAAGGGTGCAGCAATTTATACTTGAAACGACTTCCTCTTGATAGTGCATAATTCTGCTTATATGACTAATTGGACTTGGGATTGTCCAAATAAACGACCTTTGATCAATAATGTGTGATTGGGTTGATTGTTTATTTAATTTTGAATGAGTCCCGGATGACTTTTTTACAGTCATGTTTTTGAAATTTTCGATGTTAATATTGTTTTCAATTTTACATAATTAATATTATTTATGTTACATATATATTACATTATATGGGTCGTATCTGATCAAATAATTCAAATAAACTAAGAATTATTTGATCAAATACGACTCAGAACTCGACGGGTTAAATAAACATTCATTCATTTATTAGAAAACGCAAAGCATATAAATTTTCCATAAGAAAATCTCTGACATTTTTTTCTGAAATAGTGTAAAAAAAATCTACGTCATTTGTGCACGCCCTTTTTTATATTCAACGTCCTATGCAAGTTCGACATTTTTTCCAAACATTACAAAAGCGTGCTTTTAGTCCTTTTTAATCAATATGATATCTATAATTATAATTTCGATTACATATGAAATTGCTTCAATCGAGTAAGATCGTGAGTTCCCTTGGCTCAAATAATTAGACCTGGTTTTTGTTTGTTTGAGGTGGTCTAAAAAAATGTCAAAATCAGAATTTTTTTATTAAAATGGGGGAAATATACTCTTTCTTGGCCCATTTCTATCATCGGTTCATATATTTAACTATTTAAAAGTAATAGCTCAAATGAAAGAGAGCAAGAAACTCCCTATTGTTTATGTAACTGAAAATGTGTTTCATTAGCGGTATACTGCAAAAGTTTGATGAAAATGGGAGGTATATTTCCCCTATAATCTGAATATTGAAAATACTCCCCAAAAGTAAGAAATAAAAACTTTTTTGCATGAATTTAAAATTTCTACATTTGACTGTTATTATTATTGGTTTTATTAAAGACACTTTACCACTGCACTGCCGTTTTACGGCGATATGATGTATACGCCATTTTGGACATTTTCAATTTTATTGCACAGTCTGATAAAGAATCTTAAAAGCTACCTCCTGACGAAAGATTTTTTCAAAAAACTGCTCTGGGGCCCATTTTATTAAGCAAACAAACAATGATGTATACGCCAATTTTACTCATCATGATGTATGTATACATTGAGAATTGATAGAAGTCAAATTCAATACTGTTTGAATGTTGATTTGAGGGTTTGGGACCAAATCAAGACTGGGCAATATTTTATTACATTATTTCGATTTGATTCTTAAGGGGACGTCCATTAGGCGTCATCCATAAAGTACGTCACGTTCTGAGGGAAGAGGGGGGTTTTGAGCAAGCGTGACGTTGTGTGTTAAAAGCATAGGAAATCGTGACAAAGGGGTGGAGTAAATTTTGGCTGATTTTAATGTGACGTACTTAATGGATGACACCTTATCCACATCCACGTAGACACTTTTTTGAAAATTCTAGACCCACCCACCTCTCTTGCGGACAATTGTTCATGCAAAAAATGTGTTTATGGAGCGTAGACAATCGCTAAGGGAACGTTCTTTTATTACGTAACGCAAAAAATCGGATTTTAGACCCCCCCCCTCGTAACAAAATTTCCATACAAATTTTAAAAATTTTGTATGGAGCGTAACACGGCCTCCGAACCCCCTCCCCAACTGCGTTACGTAATAAAAGAACGCTCCCTAATACCCTCCCCCCCTTAAAGTATCCACGTGGACAATGCATTACGGGATCCGCACAGCTATCAAAATAACTGGCACAAATAATAAAGCCAGCTTTGATCGAGCAATGTATACATACATCATTGGGCAGGAAAAGTAATGATTTTTTATTGCTATTTTTTCGGCCAAATGATGTTTGTGGTTTAAAATCGTAGAGAATAGGAAAAAACAAGAAATTTTGTAGGGGCCACATTTTTATTGTACTTTTTAACAGTTTCTACAGAGCAGACCTTAAATTAGTCATTTTAAATAGAAACGAGAAATGATTTGGGAACGAAGCTTGATTTGGCGTCGGAGCCAAAAGCAAATCCTATACCTTTCTTTAGTAAGAAAGGCAAAAAAGAAACAAAAACAGAAAATCGTGTCTACAGCAAAATCGCCTCAATGGCGTATACATCATATCGCCGTAAAACGGCAGTGCAGTGGACAATTGATTATGTTCGTCACAAATTTACCATTGGGTAATTCTCCGCCAACTCACACAGCAGTTGCTCCGACCCCTCTTCGATTTGCGTGAAACTTTGTCCTAAGGAGTAACTTTTGTCCCTGATCACGAATCTGAGGTCCGTTATTTGATATCTCGTGACGGAGGGGCGGTACGACCCCTTTAATTTTTGAACATTCGAAAAAAGAGGTGTTTTTCAATAATTTGCAGCCTGAAACGGTAATGAGATAGAAATTTGGTGCCAAAGGGACTTTTATGTAAAATTAGACGGCCGATTTGATGGCGTACTCAGAATTCCGGAAAACGTATTTTTCATCGAAAAAACACTAAAAAAGTTTTAAAAATTCTTTCCATTACTCAACTGTAAAAATTTTTGGAACATGTCATTTTATGGGAAATTTAATGTACTTTTCGAATCTACATTAACCCAGAAGGGTAATTTTTTCATTTAGAATGAAATTTTTCATTTTAAAATTTCGTGTTTTTTCTAACTTTGCAGGGTTATTTTTTAGAGTGTAACAATGTTTTACAAAGTTGTAAAGCAGACAATTACATAAGGGGTATACTTATAAACTTCACGAGTTATTGCGATTTACGAAAAAACGTTACTCAATCCACCATTAGGTGGTTGGTGCCTTCCTCACATTTTGAGTGTAATCCTAGGTAATATCTGAGATCCGGCCTCCAAAAAGTTCATAATTAACACTTAAGTGCTTATAACGTTTGATAGGTTTGTCAGATCTGCAATCTACTGAACTCGTTGGAAAGGTCTTTTGATTACCTATCCAACGACAAGTCGCATAATAGATCCGGACAACGTTTTCATCGAAATATATGAGATCCGGCCACTAAAAAGTTCATAAATAACACTTAAGTGCTTATAACTTTTGATAGGGTCGTCAGATCTTCAATATAATAATTTCGTTGGAAAGGTCTTTTGGTTACCTATCCAACGACAGGTCGCATGATAGATTCGGACAGCGTTTTTGTCAAAATATCTGAGACACGGCCTCTAAAAAGTTCATAAATAACACTTAAAATCTTATAACTTTTGATAGGGTTGTCAGATCTTCAATATTTTGAACTCGTTGAAAAGTTCTTTCGAATACCTTTCTAAAAATGTATTACATGACGAGGTTTCTTACAAAAACCACCCTTTTTACAATCTTCCGGACTTTTGCTAAATTCGTTTTTTTACCATAACTTTTGAAGTACTTAACTAAACTTTATCATTTTCAATAGCGACTTATGGGACCCCAAGACGGATCAAATGAGACCAAAACGGTCCAAATCGGGTCAGCCAGTGCACTATGGGGTTTCAGGCGGCCATAAATCGAAAAACCGACATACTCTAATTATTTTTTTGGTATTTTTTTCGAAAATAAACATTCAAACTAAGAAAAATCCGGAGTTTGAAAGTTGTAGATTCAAAATTCACTGAATTGCAGACCTTCAAAGGCGAAAATGGTAAGAAAAAACATGTTTTTTGACAAAAAAATGATTATTTTCATAGTTGTACTGTGTACCTGTTTATGTTTTTTTTTCCTGCATCATTATATATATTCAGAAAGGTAATTGATTAAACTTTTCAATAAAATTTTACAAAACACACTTTTACAGGCTAAAAAAATAATAAAAATCAAAAAAGATGGATTTTTATTCAAAATTTAGTTTTTTTCAACTTTGTTAATGGAGTACTTTTTTTTGTGTGCATTTGTGCGATCTGAAAATTTTGCAGCTTAAAATTTGAACCATGTCCTAACTTGTCTCCAAATTTCAAAGTGCACTTATGTGCACTTTTTGAGCTATGCCATTTTGAACATTTTGATTCATGCAAGAAAATTAATGATTTCGCGTATACGCTTGGTTAAAATCACACTATTTACCTGCAGAGGCAGAAATGACGTACCTGCTATGTATGTTTTGAAATTGATTTGATATTCATGACTTTGTGGTACTTAGGTACGTTTAATAAAATTAGAAATTCCTATTCTAAGTATTTTACAGAAACGATTCGTCGAATATTCATATCAGTTCGTTGTTGTGTTCTTTTGAAAGTATGGATAATAATACCGTAGTGTCCCTGTACGATATAACGAAGCACTATTCTGAAAACGTGAGAACTGCTTTCGAGTATATTTGTAAGAATTACAACATTGCAGAACCGTCGCATGATCAACTCAGGGAAAAACCACAGAGGAAAAACTACGCATGTTGTTCTGTAGCTTCAAAACGAGGTATACAAAAGCCCATAGAAGAAGTTCATATTTTAAGTAATCTAACGACAATCGGTTACATAGTGATTTTGATTTAGAAGAATTTATCGTGGAAAACGTGAATTTTGCAAGTGGATCAACAAAAAACGTGGATGAGAATCCATACAATGTTCCATAAAATAAACCGTCTAAAATTCTAAAACACCGCAAAAATCAAATTTTAATTGGAGGGGGAGGGGGTCTTCGAAGAGAGGTGGATTTTAACTCAAGAAGAAGGGGAGGGAGATTGAACGTAAATCAGAAACTTTAACAAATAGACAGACCAAGAATATTAAAATTCACCACTTTAATGCATGTGGCCTCAAATATATGAAAAAATCGAAAATTAAACTTTTTTTTTGGAAAAATATCAAAATTTATTTGTTTTCATTATACTAAGTACAAACAACACAAAAAAATCACAAAAAAGCAAACAAATATTTTTGGCCGCTCGCTTATATGGAAATACCCCATAGTGCAGTGCCGAGAACACTCAGTGCAATTTTTTTTATCAACATCCCACCACACACACAGACATTTGCTCAAAAATTGATTCTGAGTCGATATGTATACATGAAGGTGGGTCTAGGAGGTCAAATTAAGAATTTCATTTTTCGATTGATTTTATAGCCTTTCCTCATTAAGGTGAGGAAGGCAAAAGCCTTTTAAAATTTCCAAATTTGCCAGGAGAAGAGTGTTTTAACATGCATTTTACACTAGTTCATTTTAGCAAAAATAATTGCGATACTAACATGATTCTAAACGCAGGGGAATGCATTTTAAATTGATTTCAGCTGATTGCTTTTAAATTTCCATTAAAATTTGCTCCCTGATTCTTAAGGCCAATTTTGAAAGGAGTGGAGGGGGGGGGGGGGGGGGTTACAAAAACTTTAAATTTAAATTTTTACGAGCCCAAAGATATTGTTTAAAAAAAAAGTAATTTTTGGAAGTTTTCGAAAATTTACTCAAATACAGTGGACTAATTCTCCAGCTGTCAATAAATTTTTCAGTCCCTTCAAATAGACTGCTTTGATTTTTTGTTCTATAATTTGATATCTCCCGTTCTCGACGGTCCCTTCATTATTGACAACGAGAGAGTCCACTGTAATATCCAAAGGTCATTTTAAAATTGAAATAAAAGTCAAAATAAAGTCGAAATCAAAATCGTTTTTTTCTGTAAAATAACCGATTTCCATCTTATAATTTCATTTTAACATTTATTTTATTTCTGAGTTAAATGGATTTGTACAGGAAAAAAACAATGCTGGTTTGTGATTTTCGAATGACATCAATCATAAAATTTCACTCTGTGCATTTAATTACTTCTTCCAAATGGGTGTTGAATGTTAATTCACTCGTCGAGGTTTATCATGTTAAGGTATAGCGTTACACTTTCCCCCGTACCGGCAACAGTAAGTTAGTGGGGTCGACCCCACTTGTTGGGTTGGGTCGGAAAAGTAGCACTCACTTCATTTTCTCCACTCCATTATCTCGCCATTAATTTGCTTAACATTAAAGTACAGGCAAAAACAGCAACGGCAATCTATCATCAACTTGAGAAAACTAGCCTCACCCCAGCCGGTGCAACATTTTCCCACACAAGTCATTTTTTTTGCTCGCAAACTTTGTGACAAACTTGGGTTCACCACGGTTGAAACCAGACCTTGCTGGCCCAGTATAGAATTACATAACGCCACCACCACCCTGCCAAACTTGTGGCCAACAGTGTCCATCCTCGGGAGCTGTCCTGCTGGAGTAGCCTCGTGAAGAGCCGGGCCGAGCCAACAAGGGAAAATGCAAAGTAAACATCTGTGGAGAGCCGGAACGATGACCTAGTTCCGTGCCTCGGGCTTTTGCGAAAGTGTCCAAGCGCAGAATCGCCCACACCGGTGTGCACCACAAGTTGTCCTCTGCCCTGCTGTCCCACTGACTGTCTCCAAGTTGGTTGTTGCTGTCAACGAACTGTGGGTTGGGTGAGCTTTTTTCGTACATGGGTCGAAGGGTACTTCTGGTGGACATGGTGGATTACACTTTGAAATTGGTTTCTAAGATCATCTATTTTTTTTTACTTTTTTTTTTTTTTTGAAAAAAACAGGCGTTTTCAATTTCAAGACATAAAATGGTTTAATAATTGCTGTATTTTGTCTGCAGTCTGAATTCTGCGCCACAAAATCCAATGTACCAAGTTCAGCCAGACAGACAAGAGAGCAGACAAACGGAACCCTTCGGCCTTACTTCCACCTGCCGCTCGGCAATACACCGGGGTCGGGGCACACACACACCCCCTCACAATACGGCGAGACCCACCCACACAATTGCTCCGTTGAAAAACGAACCGCCAACAAAAACTGCAAATTATGACGGAAAACTAGAGCACCAACAATACAGAGGGCACAGTAGAGAAAAAATTATGTTATTTTTTTTTGCATTAAAAATTACAAGAAATTTCAAGCAAAATTTTCAGAACGAAAATTTTTGTAAAAAATTTGAAATGGAAAATTAAACCAAATTTTCAAAATTTTCAATTTTGTAGCCATCTACATAATATTGTTATCTTTAAACGTTGATGATGATGACTTCCATAAGACATTATATCACAGATTCTACGGTTTTTTTTTTAAATTCTACCGAAATTTATCAGAACATTTTCTCTTTGCACTTGGGTAAATTGTTTGGGGATGAGAATTATCACATAACTTGCACTGTAGAGATGGTGCTCAGTTTCTACTTGGCCCCAGGGTGGATAGTCGGATCTCGTTCTGGAGGGAAGAAATTTCGCATCGCTTGTCGAGTCCAAAGTGCACATTTACGCTTTAGCTTTAGTATATACTGCTAGAGTAAATACCTGCAAAGACGATACCGACCTGTTGTGGAGTATTTATTTTTGCCTCTCGCGATAATCGATAAAACGCGCTTTGGAGAACTTTTTGGTTAAAGATCAGAGCAAGATTTTTGCGTCAAAATGCTTAAACTCAAACATAAATAACAAAAGCTTATAATTCAAAGATTTTATAAGGACTTCAGAAAATTTACATGAAATTCCACAATTCAAACATGATAAATATTGTAAAAAATGTTGCAAATGAGTGATAGAAAAAAAAAAACAATCAACTCGACGTCGTCGTGCTATCTTGTCGCACCCACCATTTCGGCGTTTCGAGAAAAACGCGTTTTAATGTTTGATCATGGATAAACAAAAACTAGAGCACGCAATGTAAATAAAAACAAAAACGTTTTTTTTTTCAATTTGGCCCAAAATGCACGTGCGACAAGTTAGTACAACGGCGACGATCTGATAATTTCTGCGTCAAAATATCTATAGCTTGCAAGATGTCTTCTTTTGTTTTTCTTTGTCTATTCTCTTTCTATCACTCTTACTTTTTACTTTACCCTCACCGCTGAGTATTTTGTTCTCTCAGCAAACTGCTATGAAAAACGCAAGCGGGAGTAAAGAGTATTGATATTAGCGCATGAGGTTTCAGGTATGGTATTTGTAGTCGCTGAACACTTTTTACAGCCCTGATTGCAATGAAGATTTTATTAGGGTTTTAGGAAATTTACATGAAATTCCTATAATGGAATAGTGTGTGTGTGTCTTTTCTGTAGTTGTATTAGTTCTTGGAAGTCCAATAAAACCATTAAAGATTTGTTTTAGTTTTCAAGTTGATCAAAAATGTAAGCAAATCTCCAATTCCTTAATATGAATATACTTGTTCGAGCCATGCTTATCTCATACACAGGCATTCATAGGGCGTCCAAATTTCCCGGGTTTTAAAAATATTTTTGGAATCCCTGAATTTTTTTTATTTGAAACAGTCTTAAAATCTATGTTTTCATAATATTTGTTATGTTTTCAAGCCAGAATAAGCTCAATATAATAGATTGGTGATAATCTAGACTTCAATACAAACAAGGAGGACAGTATTTAGCTAGATATTTAGAAATTAAAACTGTTTTTTGTTCTTTGTCGTGCAGTGGATGTTCTATGAACTACAAATTTCAATCCAATATTATTCAAATTAATTTATTCCTTTAAAACTATACTTCTTATGTATTTTTTATATGACATGACTAAAAAGGCTTGAAAAATTTATTTGCAAATGCCTGAAAAACAAGAGGTGACATCGAATAAAGTGATGCCAGTCAATGTATAATTTTAGATAAGTTACCAACAACTTGTTTTATATAACATATATTTTACAAATTATCTTTAAATAACTACCGCCTGGCAAAAATCGGGACTACAGTCTCAATGTTTTTTTTTTCGCAATTCCGTCGTAAAACTAGGGGAACAGCATATAACTCCAGCGTGCCTCTAATGTTGCCATATAAGCACTTTGACATTCAATTACAGCTCATTAAAAGCGTTTTCAACTGAAATCGAGTGATGAATAGCTCAATAAGAAGTGAGCAAGCAAGTTTCTATCTAAAGTTTTGCAAAATTTGTTGTTTAAATAGAGAAATTCAGCAAATTGGATGGAGTTAGGAGCGAGTGCTTAAACTGCCAAACATACGAGATTTCTCCTACTTACTTTTCATGTCAATCTTGAGCGACGAAACGGCCTACTTTTCTCTACCTAAATTAACAGAATGGAAAATTCGTACCTTTCAATACCAGTGCTGTAAAGTACTGCAAAATTGAACTTTTCAGCACTTGTATTGAAAAATAACAGCTTTATTTTTTTTGAACGGTAGATTTACTTAACATAAAATTCCATTCAAAAAGCGTTTTTTTGGAATCGCAAAAAATGTTGTAAGCAGCTCGTTGCAAAACTTGATTTTTTCAGCACTCGTTGTATTTGTTCAACTCGGTAAACCTCGTTAGATAAATTTACGACTCGTTCTGAAAAAATCTTTTTTTTTTTGCAACTTGTTGCATAAACTAATATCTTTATTTCTGTTTTAACCTTAGTCAATCAAAACATTATTCAAAAAATGGCTTGAATAGCTGTCTTAATTCGTTACATTTGTCCTGATTTGCTCCAGATGCCGGTGTTTGATGAAAAATCATTCAATATGTTTTTTTTAACTATTTTTGTACAATTTTCCCTAATTAGCCAGATTAATACTGATATATGACGAATACAAATTTTAATGCTTTAAAATTTTTATCGATTACTAAGTATTCAACTGTTCATCTATTTCCACAACCAAATTTGAATTTCAAGGCCAAAATTTAATATTTTTTTCAATTTCGGGAATTCCCGGGATAAACAATTAAAAATCCCGGGATTCAGGAATTCCTGGTTTTAGAAAAATCCCGGGATTTTTGTCCCAGGAATTCCCGGGATGAACGCACTAGGCATTCAGTAGTGGAATTATGATTATGATTAAGATTGCGGTTAAAAACTGGTATTGGAAGTTTTTCGTACGATATTTTTGAACTCAATACCTTAAATAAGTCCAAATAAAGTACCCCAACGCCTCAAAAACTCACGCTTCTTTCCTGTTTTACTAAACGATTACGTCATACTTGGCATATCAACAATCGTCGTGTGAGCAAATCCTCAAGTTCTAACTCACCAGGTCCCCATAAAAACTGACGGACGACCGGCTCGGCGCGACGATGAAAGAAGTCATAACTTTCGATAAATTTACATAACAAGTTTTTTTTTGCCTAATCGACTCTAAAGGAGGGTGAGCTCGGACGAAAGGGTGTGCTGTGTGTGTTTGAAGGTTTTCAGGTTCAAGCTAAGCAGAGAGGATCATATAAACAAATATGTTGAGGTCAGGAGACTTGGGGGGAGCTACGTACGTGACGATGAATAGGAAAGAAACTCCGGCGCGGCACGATTGAGCAGATTTAGGGGAACTTAATAAAGTTGCAAACAATTGTGGAGTAAAGTGTGAATGTTATGCTTTTTTTCAAAACTGGAAAGTTTGATTGTTTTCGATTTTCTTCTAGGAATGTGCATTCCTTGGTAGTGTGGCATAATCTGAATTTAGTATGACCAAGCACGTAATACTGTTTAGCAGTATTTTCATTCGATAATTACCAAGAATCTTGTTTTTGATTAGCTACTGGGAAGTCATGTGACGATAAAAAATACTTGAATTACTCAAACAACTTATCGCAAGGTCCGTTACAAATTATGTTGAAAAGAATGAAACATTAGTTCGAACTATTGTAATTAGTTTTGGTTTGTTTCTGTTATTTAAAATGCTTTTAAAAAATATCTTACTTTCCCTTAAAAGGAATTGTCTTACGATATGTTTTCTTGCCTTCTCCAGCGCCCTTTTTATTGCAAATCATTGGGGGAAATAATCCTCAATAAGTCAAACGTTTCCATAACAGGCCATTACCAGCCACAGTGGCGACCTCCTCGTACGCGCTTCGTCCGGCAAGCCATCTGCTCAACGCTCTCTGTATACTACCACAAACTCACAGATTACAGACTGACTCGGTGTTGAGGTTGTTTGCACTGGTCAAGTGGCGCGGGAATTGGCGTACCAGAGTCACGCAAGAGGTCAACCAGCGATCTCTTCCACACTTTTCGTAACTATATATGTGCCAGAATTGGTGTTGATTTGGCTAACTTAGTTGCATGGGCTCGCAGAGCTTAGTCATATCAAAGCGTAAAGGTTTATTTTTAGAATTCTGAAGTCCCCCCTTTACCATGTTCAAGGGGTCCGGTGCTCATAGGAGGGATTGATCAATTTTAGGCATTGCATTGTACACTTAAAGTGTGCATTGTTCGACCGAGAGGAAAGAGCTCTCAATCTCAAAGTCCCTTAGATTCTTTCTTCGACAATTTTGTGCTGTTGTGCGCCGATCTGTCTTTCGAGGGAGTTATGCTCTCGGTGTCACCATATTTCTCCCAATTCAAATCTGGACAATTTTATTCTCGTTCTTTTTTCGTGGCAAATCGTCTGTATTCCTAAGTTTGACAAACTCTCTCAACAACCTGCTCTCCCGTACAACGTTAAGCCGGACGGGGAGCGTCATTGGATCATCACACTGATCTCTGCTGATCTCCGGCAACCAGGGTCCGTCCATCTGGCCCAACACATACATACGCGACGAGATCATTTCCACATGGAGCGCTTGGAGTTCTGTAGAGGCGATAAAGCGTGGTAGCTGAACGCAAACATTTACGAATGTGTATCTCAGCCCGGAATGAACCCCGGCTTCGGCACTGTATTGGTGTGCACAAGTGGGTTTTGTTTATCTTGCGATGACGAAATGTTTTCAGCACTTGCGCGCGCTCGTTCATCCGAGAGTACGCCGCGAGAGAGCAGTGCAAATATGAGGAGGGTTTTTGGGTGGAACCAGTTTGGAGTGCGAGAACATTCCGGCAAGTGTCAAAAATGTGGACCACTCGAGTATTGGGAAGGGGACTTCCTGCTTATAGTACACCCAAAACTGGGCAGCGGTTGTCCGAGAGAATAATGGCATCGAGACGAAAGAATAGTGTTATCATTTACGGACACAGAGAACACAGCTCGAGATGGTTGAAAGAATTATCCTCTCGAGGTTCATTTGCAAAAAAAGTTCATCCGTCAAAACAAAAAACCAAAAGTGTCGACTACGGGAATCGAACCGTAGACCTTTGACATACTAACCCATGGTCTTTACTGCCTCGGCCACCACAGCTTGGTGACTAAGGAGTGGTCAGATATCGATGTATGACACTTGTTGGAGATTTATTGTATCAATTAACGAATGAACTCATTTGTTATGGTGGTGTGAGTTGATAAAATTATTCTCTCGATTTTGGCTCTGAGCCCTCAATAAATTTTGAGGTAACGATTCTCTCGACTCGGAATTTTGGGTGTATGAATAAATTATATGGTTTGGCTCTGTGAGCACATTCTTGATGTGAATGGAATAGAAAACTAGAATGGAATCGATTGAGGCCAATTGGAGCATCTGACCCATTTCCCAAGATAATTTGATTTGTGTATGAAAATGAAATTTCAATCTGGGATGAGGATTGAGACAAAGAACTTAGAAATCGATAAATATTTGATGATAACATCCGAATTGATTAACCTCAACAATGTTGAGTCAACATGTTATGGTTAGTTTGGTGCAATATTTGCCCTTAAAAAAAGATTACAGGATTGTTTTAACTCAAGCTTAGATCTTAAACCCTCTACAACCCAACACCACCTATTATACACCCAAAATTCCGAGTCGAGAGAATCGTTACCTCAAAATTTATTGAGGGCTCAGAGCCAAAATCGAGAGAATAATTTTATCAACTCACACCACCATAACAAATGAGTTCATTCGTTAATTGATACAATAAATCTCCAACAAGTGTCATACATCGACATCTGACCACTCCTTAGCCACCAAGCTGTGGTGGCCGAGGCAGTAAAGACCATGGGTTAGTATGTCAAAGGTCTACGGTTCGATTCCGTAGTCGACACTTTTGGTTTTTGTTTTGACGGATGAACTTTTTTTGCAAATGAACCTCGAGAGGATAATTCTTTCACCCATCTCGAGCTGTGTTCTCTGTGTCCGTAAATGATAACACTATTCTTTCGTCTCGATGCCATTATTCTCTCGGACAACCGCTGCCCAGTTTTGGGTGTAGGTTGGCTTAGATTTGAAAATGCACCAGAATACTTTTTTCAACTAAGACCCAAATCAGTTCATCATTTCAGAAAACATAAAATCTTTTGATATTTGCAATAATTAACTTCGTCTATTGACCTCTGCTGAGTTTGCTTCCGTAACACCATAAAAGCATCCCAACGTCATCTTGTGTGGTCGGTCAATCATCCAAACCTCGTTCGCAGCTCCCCAACCAGATGCTGGTCTGTCCAGTTTTGAAGGTCTGACCATAGGCACACTGCATTCCATCGGCGAAAGTCCATTCCCTTCCGCAAGCAAGCATCGACACGATCACGAGCACTCACCGCGTATACTCTCACTATCACTTTGCACTATCCAAGTGGTTCTTCTCCTTCCTTGAGGTACAGGCCTGTAAGGTGTCATTCACCGTTCATCGCCTCGAAGCCCACGAGCTGATCAGCCGTGAAGCACCTGATCTCTCAAGTCATCAGCTGAAGAAAGTGTCACTTGACCACCTTGGAGGCCGTTGATTTGCTGGCTGATTGATAGGGCTCCATCATTAGTTTAAAGTTAAGTTAAACAGATTTCTCTCAACAAGACTTGAAACCTGATGTAATCAATCTCGAAACAAGTCGAAAGCAAACCAATTAGCTCAGACAACCTTTACATTAATTACCATACATCACGTAACTATCTCCCCAACATATCATGGAAAGTGAAGGATTATCCCCCCCCCCCCCCCTATCTATCAGGTACATCGTCAATTTGGTAAAGCTTCTTCAGCGGTGCATAAAATTAATTGCCCACCATCGAGTGAGCAGTCAGAACCGCGAGAACCTCGATTCGCCATCACACGCAGGTCCTCTCCCCGGTGGGCACAATTTTACGAGTCTATTGAAACAGCAAACTTGTACACTCTTTTTATTTTAATCAGGTTTTTCTCCCCCTGTTGATGCTCTTGAACCCAGCCAACCACCCAAAGTGAATGGGCCATTTGTGGGTACGAAATTGTGGTTAGATGATCTTTAGTTGGTTTAAGAAATAGTTTTTAATACAGTTAAACCTCGCATAAGAGCGCCTCGTATATGCAACTTTGCATATACGAGTCATTCCACCTGATTCGGTTTTGTCGCAAGAGTTGCATATGCGAGGTACAGGGCTTATGGGAATTTGGCTATATGGGAGACATGGCCTATATTGTTATAAAAAATCATCTTAACTATGCAAATTTATAGTGTTTTGGAATCGTTATGAAGTCAGCTATACAGCTACACCAAATTTACAAGGATTACGATGTTCTAGGTCATCCGAAACTTCCTCAAGTTAAGGCCTATGTGTTCACCGCCGTACAAGTATGAGGTAGCGATTGTGACTGTGGTTTTTGACCTCAGATAAAATCCATGTAGCCTCAGGGAGGTTCAGGGACTAGTCTACCGATGTGTTGTGATGTTCTGGGTCTTCTGTAGAGTCCCGGGAGTTACGACCGATGGGTCTACCGCCGTAACAAGATTGAGGTCGGAGGTTTTTGACCTCAGATCATATTCAGATAGCCTCAGGGAGGTTCAGGGACTAGTCTACTGATGTGTGGTGATGTTCTAGGTCTTCTGTAGAGTCCCGGGAGTTACGGCCGATGGGTCTACCGCCGTAACAAGATAGAGGTCAGTGGTTTTTGACCTCAGATCATATCCAGATAGCCTCAGGGAGGTTCAGGGACTAGTCTACCGATATGTGGCGATGTTCTGGGTCTTCTGTAGAGTCCCGGGAGTTACGACCGATGGGTCTACCGCCGTAACAAGATAGAAGTCAGTGGTTTTTGACCTCAGATCATATCCAGATAGCCTCAGGGAGGTTCAGGGACTAGTCTACTGATGTGTGGTGATGTTCTAAGTCTTCTGTAGAGTCCCGGGAGTAATGGCCGATGGGTCTACCGCCGTAACAAGATAGAGGTCAGTGGTTTTTGACCTCAGATCATATCCAGATAGCCTCAGGGAGGTAACTTCAACTCAAGTGTTCTCGGACACGGACACGATGTTTTCGGTCGCAGAAATTACAGATTTGTTCAAATCAAGTTCTGCAAAATTTTAGGATCATCTAGACATTCTTACAAATCACTGGAAACAAGAACGGTCCCGATTGGTTGAGTAATGTCCGAGAACCAGCGAGTTGAAGTTACCGTTCCAACTTTTTTGGGAGGCTTGGGCGTCCGTGTAAGTTGGACATGCGTTGGGCGTTCCAGTGTTAATTCAAATTTAAAAAATGATTCAAGACAAATAATGCGGAATTTACCGCTTATTGTGAAATCTTCTACTGTGAAACAGGTAATTATTTCAAAGTCACGCTTATATAGGTTCCAGCTTTTTGTTTGAAGGCTGATTTTTGAATGCTTTTACCCACGACAAAAAAACCAATTTCACTTTGTCGAATGTTTTGCTTTTGAATTCTCTTAATTGAAAACATTTGGCTTTTTTAAACAAAACTTTTATTCACCCAAAGGAAAAATGTATCTCAAAATCTGCAACATTGGATTTGCTGCAGAAAATGTCATATTTTATAACATTTTTTGCAGCAAGCCCGTAGATCATTTTTGCCCGCGTGTAAAAATTTCAGCGATCTGCAGTTCTCACCAACACATATAAAGCTGGCCCGTCCCCGACCAACACTCCAAAGAGAAGCATATGTTGGTGCTCTTTCACTCACTTTTCATCAAGCGTCCATGGTGCGATGGTAGCGTGTCGGATCAATAACCAAGAAGTTGGTGGTTCATTCCTCGTTCTGCTAAGTGTTTTTTTGTGAAATACAACCAAGAAGTCGTCGGTAATGTCGATAATTGTCGGTAACGGGCAAAAATGTCATACTCCTATATCGCAAAAAATGCATGAGGACAGATTTCATGCAGATTCTGATATACTTTCATGCCGCCATGCATCACAATCATGCGACTGCCAGTTGGGTGTTCAAAATTCAAAAAAGAATGCAAAATAGAATTCCATAATTTACAAAACATGCGCTCATAATCCCAAACTTCAAACCCCAATTAAAAACGCCACACATCTTCACACCTTAATTGAGCTGCCAGTTTGTACAATGAAGGGAACACTATACACCGGCCTCAATTTGCACCCCATGTTGCCGATGGGAAAAAGGCCATTGCGACTTTAAATCGAGTGTGTGGTTGAATCTGTCATAAATTGCAGTGCGAAGAAAGATGTACCGTGCGCGCGTACATCTGATTAAAAGTTTGTTTTTTTTTTTGCTTCAGCACGGTCACAAAAGCCTTTTGATCGCTAACAAGCTGGCGATGATGATGATGATGACGATTCTGCTTGCTGGGTCAGCTGGTACCGTACAATGGGAGATCTCTGTTTTTTTTTTCTGTGAAGATTTCAAGTGAAACATAGGAGTCATAACCAAAATATGAACAATCGGGATTATTCCCTTATTCCACACCCAGAACTGGACATCGGCATACGAGAGGATAAAGAGAACGATTTGGTAGTAAAATGGTACTGTGTGCGGACTGAGAGGATAAATCCCGAAATTACCGAGAGTACTTTACTCATGAGTTCATCTTCAAAAAAGTGCATCTATCAAAAAAAAAAGTACCGGTATCGAGACTCGAACCCAAGACCTTCGGCATATTGAACCGTGCCTTTACCGTATGGGCCACCATGGTTCGGTGACTAAGTGGCGGTCATTTGTCCATATAACTGGTCCAATGAACGAATGAGCACGCGAGAGGACTATACTGTCGCAGAATAGCACTTTCCTCGCGTTTCTTTTCGTGAGGACTATCCCCTCGTTCTTTAACTTTGGGTGCATAGTAAACTCCCTACATGCCCTCCAAGAATCAGATTGATACCCAACAAAAAACTCAAAATCACACAAATTGGTTAAGATGTGCCCTTTCCTTTTCCTTTAGTTTTTCGTACTTGAGAAGCTTTTTGTACACCCAAATTTAAAGAACGAGGGGATAGTCCTCACGAAAAGAAACGTGAGGAAAGTGCTATTTTGCGAGAGTATAGGGATGCCTGGTCAGAATTTGAAAAGTCTGGACTACTGCGTGAAAAAAGTCTGTGCATGTCTGTACACATACCTAAACTAAACCTAAACCTAAACTCGACCATCGACAATCCTCTCTTAAAAATTTGATGAGTGGGGGGTATTTTTCATATGAACATAAAAAAACTCCACCATCTTTTTAAAAAGAAATTAAAAAAAGTTCTTTATTTTTCGGCAGCAACTTGGGCCTAATGAAATGTTTTGCTCGATTTGTCGATTTTTTAAATTATTTTTGTTCAAAAAAAAAAACTTTTGAAGCTGATATTTATCTGCTAAGCTTTCATTTTGTTTTTAATAAATATAAATATTTTAGAATCTCAGAAAGATTTTTTTTATTATATTATTGTAGTTTGAACGTCTTTATTATTCCCTTGTAGAAATGGTTTATTTTTTTATTTTTTGAATGCTTGGTATGCTTTTTATTTTTTAATTTGATAACAACAAATTAAGAAATTGGAATTCTCTAATCATAAAAAGCTCGTGTAAAATATTTTTCAATTCAAACTATCCTCGCGAACACGATTGACTTAATGACTTAAATATTATAGAATTGAAGTAATTTCGATTATCTCCCAAAATAAATACCTCGTGAACTGAAAAGAAATCATTTTCCAAAACTAGAAAACATATGTGAAATTATCTCAAAAACACGACAGTGAGGTCAAAACCTTATTTGAAATCTTGGTTAAATTAAATATGCTTTCGAAGAGAAAATAAACCATATTCTGTTATGCATTTTTGCAAGGTGCAAAATAATTAGAGAATGAAATTCAAATAAAACAAGACTATAATTATTTTTATTTAAAGTTCCACGATCGAGGGGGTCGAAGTAAAAGAAAAATAAATAAAAAGAATAAAAAAATCGAGCATGATTTTCAAAAATTTCATGCTGAAAATATCACAAAATGCTTGATACATTATTATAGTTATGCAAGGGTAAAAGAATACAGAATTTCAATAAATTCATGAACTTATTTTAATTTTATTATTTTACATATTTTTCCCGATCTGCGTTCTTAAAATCTTCAAATTGTTCAAACTTGACTTAAAATGCAAAAATAAACGTTTTTCAACGTATTTATAAAAGTTTACATCTTATTGTACCAGTTTTACATATTTTGTATTTATTTTTTCAAGCATGTAAGTCAAGTTTTCATATTTTCAAAATATGCCAAGCATCATTTTTCCCTTGTTGATCTTTTGATAAAAAAATAAGGGAGACAAATTATTGGATTGCAAATTTTAATTTTCTTTAAAAAAATAAATCAAATTTTCCACTCTTCTTCCGTTATTGTTTGCGATCTTGATTTTAAATTTGACAGCCAAATTCAATTTAAACCAATTGAATCAAATAAATGTTGAAATCCCTTTTTCTTTAAACATTTTGAAATGGTTGTAAATATGTAAGGTGGATTTTTTATACAAAAGGTATTTTTTTGGTAAGAAAAAAATCAATATTTGATACATAAATATAAAAAAATATTGCACATCCAACAAATGTCCTTATTAAGAGTATTACTCTAGAGAGTTTTTTGTGTTTAAAAACTCTTTTGTGTAAACCATTGCAAGACAAACTTCTAATAAAAATTAAAACTGGCATAATAGTCAAAGGATTCAAGAAAAAACATAAATTTCAATAAAAATTAAATTAAACTTGTTCAGGTGGGAGCAGTTACTCCTAGTTACAGTTTCAAAATATACTAACCAATTTGCCACCACTGTCGTCAGTGCGAAGTTTTGAGGGTCAACCAGTTTGACCAGCTTGCTGCAGCCCATGACCATTGCCACAAAAAGCCGGGATGGCTGTAAATTCATCCGTCAAGGGTATAAAAAGCGCGAAAGATGTTGACCACATGCTGTTTGTGGATTGTTTATGGTTGCGAATTTTGATGAAAGAATAATTAAAATTTGTGTGTATGTGTGTAAAGTTGTGTTACAATGTATTAGAAAAGAACCATTATTTTCGATGTTATTTTAGAAAATATCCAGAACAAATCATTTCTTATTGTTTCACCCAGAAAATGATCTCTTAGAGGTTTTCCAGACCCTGGGCAACAACTCTAAATTATTTTAATAAACGGTCTACGCACACACGAATCGCAAATTATAAGCAAACTTTTCCGCGCAAAAAACCAACCAACCCTCGCGCAAGGAAAACGTTAGACCGGAGGAGCCCTTCCTTTGTCCGACCACGTCTGACGATGGCGGCGACGATATAATTATCCCGGCAAGCATCCAATTAAGATCGCAAAACTTCCATATCACCGCGCCATTGTTAAGCTATTGTTGCCGAGGAGCATCATCATCATCATCGACGGGCACACAGCATAATGCATCGCGTTCCTCATTTTCACCATCCCAGGCGCATGGTCAGTGATGGAAAAGTTAACCTTGCCAGTTTGGTTCGACGTTGGTAAAAGGAAAGGTGATTCTGCCATCCCTGACCGCGAACCATCCTCAATAATGGCAATGATTGCTTCGGGAGATTTAGCACAACACTTTCACACAAAAAAGCAGCAAAAAAACCAGAACCCTCTCGAATGCAAGTCCTGCATCAGCCGTCATCATCATCGTCGTGAGTTCGCGGGCACATAATTCCCATGTTGCGAACGTCCCCTGCACGACCAAGTATCTCTTTTTAAAAGCATCTGATTAATGCACTTTGCAGCATTTTCATCAACGTTGATGAGATGCACCAACTCGCGAGCTGCTGGTGGTGGTGAGAATCTGTGAACCTGCCGAGAGTTGAATCGTGAAAGGCAAGGCCAGGGTCGGATGGTCTGGGGTGGCCCTGGCGTTGGTGCTGGTAGTGGTGTGAGATGTTTGTAATTATAGAGGGTTTTCAGAAGGAATTCTGAGCGTCTGGCAGCACTAATTTGACTGATTCTTGGGTTGTTTTTAGAGAGACAATCTTTTATAAAAATGGTAGACGTGTTGTCAAATAATTTTAGCAGACATGCAGCGAAATTTAATGCTCGCAAATGGCATTTTAAACTACTTAAAAATAAAATGAGTTTAGTACATTAACCGTTTCAAAATGATTATAAATAAAAATTTATTTTTTCACAATTTAAAAAATCACACTCTTGAAACAGTCTAATCCAGACCATCTTTAGGTCAAACTGCGCACAGTCAGCTGCGCCGAGCGGAGAACTTTATCATCATAACTGGTTCACCGCCTCCAACCGCAAACGGACTGCTGGAAAGGTCGTCCCACCTGATGTAACTAGACTTGAGCGGATTTACGACGATAATACCACCAGAAGCCGGACGAGTTTGCACAGCAAACATTTGTTTTTCGTTTTTTTTTTTGTTGTTGCGAATTCAAACGACACTGAACCGTAGATAGTGGTGTCACTCAGTTTGACTTTTATCATGGTGAGAGCAATAAATTAGGAAAATTTTGGTTGAGTTTGGTATATATTTTAAAGAAATATTTTTTTGCTGTGTTTCGTACGTGACAAAACTAAAATAGAGCATCTCCTCAAATGCCTTCAATGTATTGATTAGTATTTTGCAGAAAATGTGCTGGTATTAGGTTAAATTAAAACTTGAAATAGTCTGAGAGTCTTGTTTGTTCTGAATGACTCCCAACCGAAAATGTTCCAGTCATTATAGTGACTCAGTTTTCATTGAAGTTGAGAAATGCCGAAGGAATGAAACAAACAAAAACAAACTGAATAAAAAAACAGAAGACCAACGGGACGAAGAGTTCTAATTTATGGGCATATTGTTTGGAGGAATTATGTTTTTTATGCTATCGAGTGACGCACGCGGGTCACAAAACAGTCAACACGAAAGTCGAGCATACACGGACTAGAATTCTTGAAAAATAAGCTGATGTTTTGTTGTTTTTGAATATTATTGATTATTTTACAAAAAATAAAGCGCTAGCATAAGATGTTGCACTTCAAGTCTTCAAGATGCTGATGGACACGTTATGGAGTCTGTGGTGCACCAAAATGAGCGTAATTAGTGCTGTTTTGTATAATTATATCCCAAAAGCCACAGCACGATGCAAAGGAAAACACCCCGGCCTATTATCGCTGGTCCTGGCACGTCTGGCACCCCAAAAGCACAGTTCTGGTGGCTTCCTGTGGTTTTTGCGGCCTGTGCCTCTTTGTCCTGTATCCGGACCATTAGTTTGCAAATGTTTGGTCGGGAATTGGAGGGGCATGAGCTTGGCTGGGGCTTGCGTGGTTCCATGCTATTGAGGAGGAAATTTGTTGGTCAAGGTGAATTTGTGCACAAATAAAGTGAACAACTTGAGAACAACATTGTTGCCGATTTAATTCAACGTACTAAAAACTTGATTTAACTTCTTAGTTTCAACTCCGATGCTATGATAACTATCAGAGTCAGATAATTATTTTATAAATAATAAAAAGAATTTGATAGTTTACTAAAACGCTAAAAGTTGCAATATAAAGAATTGTTTAGCACGTATATTAATGTGAGGTAGTGTAACGATACGAGGAGTGAAAAGTCGAGTTTTGTATTTAACAAGCACCCTTTAATTTTATTTTAAGGACATTTCGTCATTCGAGAATATCAGATAAAGTTATAACGCCCTATAGTAGTTTCACAACGTAATTTTAAATCCTGTCTTTTCAAACAGTTAGACTTTTTGTCAAAACAGACTGTAATTACTTGAATGATTTTGTTTACTTTTCAGAACTCAACAGAGTGCTTTAATGATTATTTTGCAATTCCGTCGTGAAACTACTTACCGTAAACTGGGGTCAATCGGGACACATGGGGCGAATTGGGACAGCAGTTTTAACCATATTGGAGCACAGTATTTTGATTTTTCTGGTTGGTTTCGGTTAGAACAGACTCAGGCCAACAAAATGTGTACATCCATTTCCAAATTTAAAAGCTTTAAGTGCTGTAAAAACTGCTGTCCCTATTCAGACTGAAGTCCCGATTCACCCCAGATTACGGTACATTTCCAGACATTCTCGAACGAAAAAACGGTCTATCCAAAATTACAGAAATAAAAATAATTACCTTTCAATACCAGTACTGAGAAGTTCAACTTTTCTGCAATGAAATGGGTGCTCAAAAGTTGAACTTTTCAGTACTAGTATCGGAACGTAACATTATTCAATATTGTTTTGTTTTTAACGGTGAATTTTCAAAAATTATACTTTTCGTATGATGTCAATTGCTGAATTGACCTTGAATGTCCAATGGTAATAAAGCAGGGGTGCTCAAAGTTTTTGAATGGCGGGTCAAAATTTAAGCTCATATGAGCTTGCGTGCCAAATGAGAAAAAAAGAAAAATATTCAATCTATAACACTGAAAAAAATTATCTTTTGGTTGAAGTTTTTTTTGTTTCGGTATTTCTAGAACAGTTTATAAACAGTTTTGTACAAAAAAGCCTCCAATCAATTGGAAGATTTTTTTTAAATCAGAAAATCAAAAAAAAAAACAAATTCCCACACAAATATTATTTATCTGATTTTCATTGCAACTTTCGTGCCTCAAAAATCGTGATTTCACAAAAATAAGGAAAGTTCAAAGATTGTATTTTAATTTATTTTTTTAAAATGTTTTTTTTTGTTATTTCATTCTGCATTAATCAGATGTTAGGTACTCAGATTTCTAACCCACACGTTATGAGTTCAAATCACGAGGTGGAAAATTCTAAGTGTACAAAATAATATTGAGGCCCAGATAATTAAAAATCGTACGTGATGATTTTTGAATTATTATATACCTATATTTTAGATATCCTAATAGATTCCTGCTCTAAACAAATTCGAATGTTCTATAACTCACTTCCAAAAATATATGATTTTTTTTTGCAAAAAAATAGTCTTTTTAATCGCATTTTAACGTGTCACCTACCTTATTTCAATAAGATAGATTTTCAACTCAATAATAGGCCGTTGTAAATATTTTTCAAAGTTTATGTCATTCCCCCCCCCCCCTTCAAAATTGGTCTAAAAAATCAGGGGGCAAAAAAAATTCAAAAAAAATCAAAATTTCCATGAAAATAGAAGTTTATCAACTGAAAACAATATATAATGCATTTTCCTGCATTGATAATCATATTTAGCATGTTTGGGCTTGTTTAAAAATGTTTTGAATTTTTATTAAATTGCAATGTACAGCACCGCAAAATTTTTATTTTTCGCAAAAAATATTTTTTTGTCAATACTTAGATATTTTGGAAACTAATGATGGCAAAACAACATATGAATAGGTGATGACAGGTGTATAATGCATTTTAAAGCACTTTTTGCATTAAAATGTTGAAACCATGGCTCGTAATTTAAATGGACTTTGATCAGAGTCGAGGGACATAAACTTCAAAAAAAAAATTTGCAACGGCCTTAGTTTCATATAATTGGGATCAAAGCAGGGATGGAATAATCGCAAAATATCAATTTCGCTTGCGAACTTTCTTCACCCGCGAAAGAGAGAGAGGAGGCAAATCACGCAAAAGAAAATCGCTCCCGAGATTCTCCAAGAAAATCAATCTGCTGATGATTTGTTTTGTGAATTTCCTTGTCAGCACCACTTAATAATATTTATTTCACTTTGTTTTGCTCATCACTCACATTGCCCATCTACAAAATGTGACAGGTAATTTTTCGACGTGTGACGCTACACCTGCAAGTGTAGTAGTGATAAAGATGTTCCGCTGAATAATCAGGATGATGATTTTTTGGATTCTTTTTACCGATCTCCGTGCGCGAGAGATGAGAGCCATGCTCCCTTCGGATTTTTTCTCTTGATGAACGTCCAAAGACTTTCTTTTGATAATTATTATGCCATCGCTGGATCAAAGTATGGAAAAACAATTAGTCTTTTATTAACAAAAACAAGAAAGGTTCACAAAAAAGCATAACTTTACTTTGGCCACCCCTGTAATAAATAATATTGCTTATATATTTTAATAAATTAGAGTTTTCATGGTTTTTTTTCCTATATTCAACATGTTTCCATCTGTATTTTTTTCTAAACAGTTCTAACCTGAGAAAATCGTGGTTTAACTGTGTCACCATCCAAACCAAATGACTCACCCACAACGCGTTGTCGCCTCGACGTGATTCCAACATAACCATGTACCGGTCTAGATTTAGATAACAACTGGGCTATAAACCACATTCGTTTGGTTGTCGTTCAAATATCCTTTTTATCCACGATTTCGTCCATGGTCGGCATCGTCATCGGTTTTTTTGTTGCTGTAGTCAGTGTAACACAAGGTAGACTTTGGAAACTTTTTTCTGGCAGTTTTGGTTCTTTTTTGGGAGCTCCAAATCACGAATTGACCCCGACTACGACCTCTCTGAGTATTTTGTATCTCTGAAAATCCACGTTCTGCAGCATGTTCTGGCAATCCTTGGTAGACGAGGGACTACCATAGACAAACAGACGAGCCATTCGAGTTGAACAAAATTGACCGGAAATTAACGGTAAATTTGGATCAAAATTTGTTCCTAATAAAACCACCCTTTAAGGTGTTCCTTTGAGTTCTGCTGCACTGACTCGGTTGATCTGTGAAACTGCGTTACAAAAAAGAGGGTCGCAATTTAAAATTCAAGTGATTAACTCTTGCCGGCAGCAGAAGCTGCGGTGGATATTTTCAACACCTCTGGCCTGACTTCTTGGAAGATCTGCCCTGATAGATTGCAGACCCTGCCCTGAGGGCGGCAGCATTCGGCAGCCCGTTGAGGGCGTGCTCTGTGGGTCGTGCCACTGCTGATGATCCGACGCAGATGCTCCTGCGCGTGGGGGCGTAAGGTGGTGCCGATCCCGGTGGTAGTTGTGTGTATTAATTAAATTAACAAATTAATTTCAGCGAATAACAAATTGTACCGATAAATCAGCGGGGTCGTTTTCGCGGTGGTGGGAGTTTTGGGGCCGTATCATGTGTCTCGTTCTGAATCCAACTTTGAAGATGGGATGCACTTTGGGGAAAGTTTATCCGGACTGCGCATGCACTGCACATTTTCAGGCAAGTAACGCTGTGTTCGAAGTGCATCGAACGATTTGCATTTTGTGTGTGGAAAGGGTGCTTGGACCGAGCCACGTAGCCCAGTGGTAACGCTTCCGCCTCGTAAGCGGTAGATCGGGGTTCGAATCCCGGCTCGGACCAACACAACTGGTGATCTTTTCCCTTCTGGAATCGATTGCTTAGTAAAGGGAAGGTAGTGTATCGTCACAAACTGGACCTTATCACGACACCTTAGGGAGGCGACCTATGGAATGTTAGCATTAACCTTAACATGTTAACATTAAGTTGAGAATGAAATTGCCACTGAATCCGCTTTGTAAATGCCGGCCCCGATACTCTTCAAGGGTGTTCCCCTCAGGAACTGGGAAAGATTTACTTTACTTAAAGGGTGCTTGAAATTGGAACTCCGCACGTGGAAGTGTACGCTAACGCACGATACACGATGAATTGGGGTCATTTGGGTTTGAAATTATTTCGATTCGATTTATTTAGAAAAATACAAAAATATCAGCACAAAAAATCTAGAACAAAAAAACTTTTATTGCGAGAATCAACAAATACCGGAACACCTTTTATTAAGAAGTTGTTGACCATTTTACCCCACCCCATCATCTATTACGTTCATCACGCGGGGGAGGTCCTCAATGGGAGGACTGCGTTTAATCGATTTATTCTGGCATGAAACCCAGCTCCATTGAGCTCCCCAATGGAGCTCCCCGTGTGTGTGCGTGGGAGGCCTATATGTGTAATCAAAGTGCCTATTGTTTGGTGTATAAAATTGAATTTCCCTTCTCTATGGAGGTGACAACATAAAGGCACCACCTCAGGAGTGTGGAGCGAAAGTATGGCGTCTGTTTAATTGGTATGCTCGGATATGCGGGTTTGGTACGGTTTTAGGGTCGCCAAAAAAAAAACCAACAACACTCACTAGTCGTCTGAATGCAAATGTGTTGCGTGAGCGCGCTCCACCACCTCGATTGTAATTATGCTAATGAAATTGGCAAATCTGCCGGTGGGGAACGACTTTCGAATATAGCTCAAAAGTAAAATTTTGAAGTTCCATGAAACTTGGTACTAACGCCGTTGGTGAGCAAACTGGAGCAAATTGGGGAAAAAAACTCAGTTTCCCAAAATACGTATTTTTTATTTTCGAGATTTTTGATATGTTTTAGGAAACAAAAACCGCAACTTTTGAGCAATAGAGAAACATGGTCAAAAAATCTGCCGCTGAGTTATGAATTTTTGAAAAACAGCGATTTCTGGAAAAAATCGAAATTTAATGCAAAACACAAATTTGACGTAATTTTTAATGTAAAATTGAATTTCCAATCGAAAAATACTTTACAAATTTTTTGATGAAGTGCTCTGTTTTCAAGATATAGCCACCGAAAGTTTGATTTTTGTGAAATATTTGCAGTTTTTCGATTTTCAAAAATAGCGACCATGAGTGACCATTTCTAAAAATGTTATTTTAAAGTTCAGAAAATTTGCTGTAAAATTATCCAAGAGACATTGAAGACAGGACCTCTTGGTAGCTGAGATACAGCGGTTAAAGAAAAAGAAACAGGAAAATTGAAGTTTTCTAAGTCTCACCCAAATAACCCACCATTTTCTAATGTCGATATCTCCGCAACTAATGGTCCGATTTTCAATGTTAAAACATGCAACATTCGTGAAATTTTCCGATCTTTTCGAAAAAAATATTTCGAAAATAATTAAATCAAGACTAACATTTCAAAAAGGCGTAATATTTAATGTTCAATTAGAACAAAAATTTTAAAATTTCGTATTTTTTCTAACTTTGCAGGGTTATTTTTTAGAGTGAAAGAGGGGTCGGGGCAACTGCTGTGTGAGTTGGCAGAGAATTACCTATTTACTATTCTATTTATGAACATAATAAAAATTAAATCAAGGATATTCAAAGTTTTTGTGACACGTCCTAACTTTGAACGACAGATGTGTTACAAGATAGCACACAAGCGACGATATTTCGAAATATATATTTTTTTTTTCAATAAAACGCTGTTTATCAAATGTACATCCAATCTTCTAGACCGTCAAAATAATACATTTTGAGACAAGGAGGAACACATTTATGAAGAAAAAGAATATAAAATCTATAACCATTTGCATGAAATGAGTTCATGAATTTTGTTGTTGATTTTTTTTTCAAATTACGAAAGTATGTCGTATTGTAGTCAAAATGTAGGACAATTCAAGTATTATTGAAAGTTTTTGTCTCTCCCCTATTCCAAAATATGAATTGAAAAATTATCTAAGTGTATTATAACTTTTTATCAATCACTTGGGTGCTTTCACAAATTTAATGTTTTGGGATCACAGAAGAAAGACTCCAGACTTGATTATTTGAAGCCTCGATTATTCGATGTTTCGATTATCCCTAGTTTGATTATCTTAAGGTTTATATGATACTTAGGATAATTGAATCACGAACAATATTTTTTTAATATATTTTTTATGACAAACTTGAGATCTGTGATTCTCTTTTGTGAAACTTTAGTGGTTGATTGCCTTTTTAATTACCAAATGCATTTTCTAAATATTTAATCCGTCATCCTGGCATTTTTTTCTAGTATAGTGTATTATATCTTTGTGCATATTGTGGTACTTTAAATTCGGTTTATGTGAATAATGGCAGCAATCTACATTTATTTATTTAAAATTGTATTCTCAATGGATCACAGATTTATCTCGATTTTCCTACAAATAAATACTGTCAATCAAAAAATCTGCTTGTTTAATATAATGTTCTTTATGAATTTGATTAGTATTTAAAACTTAAAGTAAAGCAAGAGAAATATTTCTACGGCAGTACCAAAACCATTTCAAATATTGTTCAATGAATGTCAACTTTTTAAAAACTTGCTGTCAAAACAAATATTTAACACACTTGGAATTTATAAAATCCCAAAAAATTTTTCTTATTTTCATAGAATATATAAAGTTATGATTGGCAATCATTTTGACTTTATCCAGAACCTAAATTGATACTATTTTTCGTTTGATCTTTTGTTCCGAACCGCAAACCAAATTATGGAATTATACCAATTATTAAATTTAACCATTTCAATGATCAAATCAAAAATGTTAATGTCAATCAGAAAATTTCTTTTTTCATCAGTGAACTTCTCTCATCCGAGAAAGAGAGAGGAGGTGAAACACGATTAGTATTTAAAAGGAGAGACTCGTGAGTGTCAAATAAATCTTTTGATGAGGTTTTTTCACTGCTGACGTCAGTAAAGTTTTAAACTCATTTGTACTGCCTTTGTTTGCTCCACGTGCATAATCATTACTGTATGCCCAGACGGTATACTAACAAGTACCTAATTCACGAAACAGACGATACTGAAAAAAAACTGCTGTTTACTTTGTTGAACCAGTCTAAAACCGCATTGTCATTCCGTACTGCGGCGGAAGGAAGGAAGCTAAGCTGAGCAGCGGTTGGCTAGTCTGGCAGGTAGATGCTCGCGAAGGTGCCTAACTTGTTACCACAGACAACTAGACGCCGCCTGAACTTACGTAGCTCGTTCTTCACGTACACCGAGTGCATAGCAAGCATATGATGATGATGACACATCATTTTCTTGCCGTTACTAGGTCTTTCTTTACTGTTTGTAGACGCCGTATTCGCCGTTGTGTGATGATCTTGGCACTGAACTTTCTCTGTAACGTTGACGTTGCGACACTAGCAATATCCGAGAATCTCTAACACTTGATGAGGAACCAGTCCCACCGCCACTTGGGGCGTCATTCCCACCTCGAACTTCACGCGAGAAAAGGTCACTTTCGTCACTTTTACCCCGTATTGCACAATTTGTTGCACTTTTTTGTTGTTGTTGTTGCCTCTGCCAAGACGGACGTTCCCGGTTCGATCCGCGCGCGCGACTCACGAGACACTGACCGGACGAGATTCCTTCCTATAGTAATCGGAGAGGCTGCGCAGCCACTAAACAAGCTCCGTGTGCTGCTCCTTGACACTGGCCAGACAGCGCAATCCGCGGTGGAATTGGAGCGAATCCGACTTGGACTGCGTGTGTCGTACGTAGCACAAGTAGCAACAGCGATTCGTTCTGTACTAGCCACCAAGTCGCGCCACTAAGCTGCGAGAGTTACTTGCTTGGGGCGGAGATGTAGCACCCTTGCATACTACCGGGGTAGAAATGCCGTAACGCTACAGCACCGCCACGACCACCACCAGACCAGTCGACCACCAGATAAAGGCTTGAAATCCCAAAAATAAACAACAAACTGGTGGCAAACGTATACAAAATTTCCTTCGTGCGCGCGTAATCAGCACGCTGCTGCAAGGTTCTGAGGGGTAGTAGTGATAGGGCTGCCAGAGGAACGACTGGCGGTGGAGGCTACTAGAAGATCACCGCGATTTGGTCACCTTGTTGCGCGGATCTTCTGTGGGTGTGTGTGCGCGCGTTGTTTGCAGTGAAAATGAAATAATGTAAACACTGAATGGTGATTAAGAATTCAGGGTTGGGGATGTAATATTTAATAATTAAAAAAAGATTCGTTGGAGAAGGTTCAACAAATGTGACAATTTCAATTAATTACAAATAAGTAACTGGACCTAATGAATAATTTATCACGCAGATTTGACATTTTGTTTCTAGGGCATCCCTAAACTATTTAGATGAAAGAACAATTTGACTGATCGTAATTCTGTCCCATAGGGCAGAAGTTTTAAAGCATTATAAATAGGAATTTCAGGTTGTACTTTTCTTCAATCACTATTCTAAAACCCGATTTAATCCCACCAGGGGTGAGATAGAGCCTTTCTTACAAAAGAATATAACTTCTCTCAATTCACAACATCAACTTGATACAAAAAATTTTATGATGAAAGCAAGGGATTATTAATGATGTGTTTTCTAAAAGAAATTGAAAACGCAATTTTCACCTATCGAATATTTTTAATCGTACAAATTCTTAGCTTCCAATGCGCAAGTGACGACACACACCGCGGTTTTGGTTTTCTAGTTTTGGTACGAGCCCAAAAACCGAACAAAGCAGGCGCAAAGCAAAACCGAGTTAACCGCACAGTGGGAAGCTTGCCATTCAGCGTCTACGAAAGTGAGAGAGTCAGAGATAGATATTTTTACAACCGCACCACTACACACTCAATCGCAATACCTTAGGTAGATAGCCATTGGCGTCGCGAGCATTGAAAACTTTGAAAACGATATAAAGCTTAGAAGCTTCGAAAGCTCCTATTGGAATCCAATGAACTCTGTTAAATAAAACGATACGACAAATGAAGCCTACTTAAAGGCGATTTGAGGAGCACACGGGAAACAAATTGATTGTACCCGGATGAATGTCCTATGTCAAAAAAGTTTTTGCATAAACATTGGACAGTTATGCAAAAACGGACAAAGCAAAAGAAACCGAAAAGCTACGATATCTTACATGTTGAAGGAAACATCGGTAGACAAGCTACTACGAACGAGTATAAGTCGAGCCGAAACTTATGCGCCAGCATTCTCGCGCCAGTATTCGAAGCTCAACTTGACAACTTGTCGACTTGGCGACGAAGCGTCGAAAATCGATGCAGTGTGATTTTTTAGCGATTTTTCGGTTTAAAATTCATGCTGAATCGACATATTTACGAAGCTGGAAATGACGTCCTGGCTTAAAGTAAAACCTATACCTTTCTTTAGTAAGAAAGGCAAAAAGTAAAACGTTCTAAAAATTGATCGGGATTGCCGATCGATGTCGAATTTGTTTCAGATGCTCACCCATGGTCTGTACTATGAATGTAGCAAGAAATTTCGAATAAAATCAGAAATGAAAAATGTTGGCGAAGGTCACCAGGTAGGCTTTTACCTTTTTTTAGGGATTTTGTTTCTTATGGTAGGTCAATCAAACGGCTCTAACTCCAGAACCATATTATGAATCTGGATGAAAATTTGGGAGGTTGTAGGGCTCGAAAAATGCAATTTTTGAGATAAATAAAAGGTATGAAAATGAAAAATTTTGACCATATTTTCATTTGAAAACTGTGTATTTTCTGGAAAAGTCTAGACACATCCGAAAACAGATGGATATTTCGAAATTTGCGCGGCAACTCGCCCAGGTTCAGCACACTAGCTTTCATCTGCATTTGGGAGAATCGAAATCGGATTTATGGGAGCTGAGAACGGCGCGACACAAAATTTTGTAAAATTTTACCACATACGAACATCACTCGACCTCCACGGAATTAATTTTCTCAAAATTCGAGGGTTCGAGATAGACGAGTTCTGTCAAGGTGAATCGATAGAGCGTCGAAAATCGATGCAGTGTGATTTTTTAGCGATTTTTCGGTTTAAAATTCATGCTGAATCGACATATTTACGAAGCTGGAAATGACGTCCTGGCTTAAAGTAAAACCTATACCTTTCTTTAGTAAGAAAGGCAAAAAGTAAAACGTTCTAAAAATTGATCGGGATTGCCGATCGATGTCGAATTTGTTTCAGATGCTCACCCATGGTCTGTACTATGAATGTAGCAAGAAATTTCGAATAAAATCAGAAATGAAAAATGTTGGCGAAGGTCACCAGGTAGGCTTTTACCTTTTTTTAGGGATTTTGTTTCTTATGGTAGGTCAATCAAACGGCTCTAACTCCAGAACCATATTATGAATCTGGATGAAAATTTGGGAGGTTGTAGGGCTCGAAAAATGCAATTTTTGAGATAAATAAAAGGTATGAAAATGAAAAATTTTGACCATATTTTCATTTGAAAACTGTGTATTTTCTGGAAAAGTCTAGACACATCCGAAAACAGATGGATATTTCGAAATTTGCGCGGCAACTCGCCCAGGTTCAGCACACTAGCTTTCATCTGCATTTGGGAGAATCGAAATCGGATTTATGGGAGCTGAGAACGGCGCGACACAAAATTTTGTAAAATTTTACCACATACGAACATCACTCGACCTCCACGGAATTAATTTTCTCAAAATTCGAGGGTTCGAGATAGACGAGTTCTGTCAAGGTGAATCGATAGAGCGTCGAAAATCGATGCAGTGTGATTTTTTAGCGATTTTTCGGTTTAAAATTCATGCTGAATCGACATATTTACGAAGCTGGAAATGACGTCCTGGCTTAAAGTAAAACCTATACCTTTCTTTAGTAAGAAAGGCAATTAGTAAGAAAGGCAAAAAGTAAATCGTTCTAAAAAATGATCGGGATTGCCGATCGATGTCGAATTTGTTTCAGATGCTCACCCATGGTCTGTACTATGAATGTAGCAAGAAATTTCGAATAAAATCAGAAATGAAAAATGTTGGCGAAGGTCACCAGGTAGGCTTTTACCTTTTTTAGGATTTTGTTTCTTATGGTAGGTCAATCAAACGGCTCTAACTCCAGAACCATATTATGAATCTGGATGAAAATTTGGGAGGTTGTAGGGCTCGAAAAATGCAATTTTTGAGATAAATAAAAGGTATGAAAATGAAAAATTTTGACCATATTTTCATTTGAAAACTGTGTATTTTCTGGAAAAGTCTAGACACATCCGAAAACAGATGGATATTTCGAAATTTGCGCGGCAACTCGCCCAGGTTCAGCACACTAGCTTTCATCTGCATTTGGGAGAATCGAAATCGGATTTATGGGAGCTGAGAACGGCGCGACACAAAATTTTGTAAAATTTTACCACATACGAACATCACTCGACCTCCACGGAATTAATTTTCTCAAAATTCGAGGGTTCGAGATAGACGAGTTCTGTCAAGGTGAATCGATAGAGCGTCGAAAATCGATGCAGTGTGATTTTTTAGCGATTTTTCGGTTTAAAATTCATGCTGAATCGACATATTTACGAAGCTGGAAATGACGTCCTGGCTTAAAGTAAAACCTATACCTTTCTTTAGTAAGAAAGGCAATTAGTAAGAAAGGCAAAAAGTAAATCGTTCTAAAAAATGATCGGGATTGCCGATCGATGTCGAATTTGTTTCAGATGCTCACCCATGGTCTGTACTATGAATGTAGCAAGAAATTTCGAATAAAATCAGAAATGAAAAATGTTGGCGAAGGTCACCAGGTAGGCTTTTACCTTTTTTTAGGGATTTTGTTTCTTATGGTAGGTCAATCAAACGGCTCTAACTCCAGAACCATATTATGAATCTGGATGAAAATTTGGGAGGTTGTAGGGCTCGAAAATGCAATTTTTGAGATAAATAAAAGGTATGAAAATGAAAAATTTTGACCATATTTTCATTTGAAAACTGTGTATTTTCTGGAAAAGTCTAGACACATCCGAAAACAGATGGATATTTCGAAATTTGCGCGGCAACTCGCCCAGGTTCAGCACACTAGCTTTCATCTGCATTTGGGAGAATCGAAATCGGATTTATGGGAGCTGAGAACGGCGCGACACAAAATTTTGTAAAATTTTACCACATACGAACATCACTCGACCTCCACGGAATTAATTTTCTCAAAATTCGAGGGTTCGAGATAGACGAGTTCTGTCAAGGTGAATCGATAGAGCGTCGAAAATCGATGCAGTGTGATTTTTTAGCGATTTTTCGGTTTAAAATTCATGCTGAATCGACATATTAACGAAGCTGGAAATGACGTCCTGGCTTAAAGTAAAACCTATACCTTTCTTTAGTAAGAAAGGCAAAAACGATGAAAAACATCTGTGATAATTATTTTTCGAACTATTTGGGACAAAGCCCCAAAAAATTGGCAGCGGTCATTTCTGAATTATTATTGAAAATGGGCTAAATTATCTACAATCAAAACAATAAACTTTAAATAAAAATTTATTAGAACTTCCTAATTAAGTTTCTGGACTTGGTTGAGAATATGTTGGACTAAGTAGTAGTTATAATTGAAAACTACTTCACAACAATCATTCAAATTTCATGCAACAAGTGACGTTTATGCGACTAACGTGAGGCATCTGCTAGTGACAGTGCAGTTAATGAACCAGGACAGGCGACGAACGACCACTTGCAGAGCCTGAACTTGACATTGCTTTATTTTTCCGCGTTCGCTTGACCGTTTCGACAACCAACACAACCAAACACACACAAACAGCCAAAAGTAGGGACGAAATTTGAGATAATATTCGGGACAATAAGATGAAATTTGGGTGAAATGGAATAGTTAATTTTAAAAGTAGGAGAAAATGTCCCAATAACTAAATTTCTGGGTTAATTACTTTAATTTGCACTTAATTTATTTCAATTTTTTTTTGCAATTTCCCACCGGATTTCCCAATGTTCATTAATAACATACATATTGCGATTCAGTTGTGTTATCTTTATATTCTAGTGTTGTTTTGCTTTTGCCATCAAAACATTCGCCGCGTAATCTTTATTGAATGGAAACGTTCTATACTAGACGAAGAAAAAAGAGTTCCCAAAATCGTGAACAAGCGTTCATGAAAATGGGAACCACGGACAAAGTGTTCAAATGCCATGGTACGTTTTTAAAAATCGTACCATGGGATTTGAACACTTTGTTCGTAGTTCCCATTTTTATGAACGTTTGTTCACGATTTTGGGAACTCTTTTTTCTCCGTGTACAGGATGATTTTCATACACTAATCGCCAGCAGGTTGTATGAAAATCAATGACAACGATCACGCTCCTAGGTCAATAACAAAAAATCGCCTGACGAGGGCGATGGAACCAAAATAATCAACGGAAGTTTTGTGTCCTTGAGATGAGAGTTTGAAAAAATATACAAATGAATCACATAAGGCTGATGTAATTTCAAACTGATTATGCATCATGTGTTTGTTATTTCTGCTTCGTTTTATTATAATGCAGTTCAGATTGGATTGATGAACAGTGGAAGAAATTCCCAACTTGGTACAAAAAACGTACAAAAAAATATGCAGAAACATCTACCCTTAGCCGAATAAAGTTCAAATGATTTTTTTAGATTATATTTAATTTTAAAGTTTTCATATAATTTCAAGCCTAATTCTTATTATAGTTAAGGAACTTCCGCAATCTCAAATAAGTTCGAATTCATGGAAAAAATATCATCATTAATACTGCATGTCAGTTCCCAATCTACGATCCAAACATATATTCATAAAAAGAATATTCTTGACAATTCAATTCATGTTTTTTTTCTGTACTTAAAATAATACAAGTTTGTTTTCTAAACGTTCACGTTGTCCAACAGAAGCAGAGCAATTCTCTCAGATTTCGGTCATTCGATTTTTTTTGTATTTTTTAATCCGACTGAAACTTTTTTGGTGCCTTCAGTATGCCCAAAGAAGCCATTTTGCATCATTAGTTTTCCATACAAATTTGGCAGCTGGCCATACAAAAATAATGTATGAAAATTCAAAAATCTGTATCTTTTGCAAAACAAAACACAATTTTATTTTTTTTTTATTTTTTGATATGTTTTAGAGGACATCAAATGCCAACTTTTCAGAAATTTCCAAGTTGTGCAAAAAATCTTTGAGCGAGTTATGAATTTTTGAATCAATACTGATTTTTTCAAAAAATCGAAAAATTGGTCGTAAAATTTTTTCAACTTCATTTTCGATGTAAAATCAAATTTGCAATCAAAAAGTACTTTGGTGAAATTTTGATAAAGTGCACCGTTTTTAAGTTAAATCCATTTTTAGGTGACTTTTTTGAAAATAGTCGCAGTTTTTCATTTTTTTAAATTAGTGCACATGTTTGCCTACCTTTGAAAAAAATATTTTTGAAAAGCTGAGAAAATTCTCTATATCTCGGGTGAGTTTTCAAAAAGCCGTAAGAGCCACTGTGGCCTCTGACACTAATTTTCGTTTTTCTCGAAAATGAAACAAAATTTCATTTATTTCAAGTATGGGACACTTGAAGGACGTGTAGATGAACAATCTCGAGCATTTTTGATATTAGTTTTTCGTAAGTAGATCGAATACCGATGCAAAAAGGACTTTGTTTACCAATGGCTCTTACGGCTTTTTGAAAACTAATCCGAGATATTTTGCATTTTTGAATTTTGTTGATACGACCCTTAGTTGCTGAGATATAAAAATGAATTTACGAGCCATGGTTTCAACATTTGAATGCAAAAGTGTTTTAAAATGCATTATACACCTGTCCAATTGTTTTGCAATCATTAGTTTCCAGAATATCTAAGCATTGGTGAAAATTTTATTTTTTGCGAAAAAAAAGTTTTTTTTTAGATTGTTTTCAGTTGATCTAACTTCTCAAGTTTTTTCAGGGATAAAGATAATCAGTTTTTATTTTATTTTTGTTGTCCCAAGATTATTTGGACCAATTTAAAAAAGCTGCAAAGATTGGAATTTTGAAATATATTTGCAATGGCCTAACTTCATATCATTCAAATTCAGTACTTGAAATTATCTTGTATAAGCTGCAGGAATTTTGCAAAAGAAATAAGAAGTTTAAATTTTAGCTTTTAACATTAATTAGTTATTTGTTTGCTCATCTCCCAATTCTAGTATAATATATTCAGACGTTGGATTTTAAATCAATCAAGTGTATCACGGAAATCGTTATTCTTGAATGGAACGAAAATGGTCAATTTGATGATAATAATTTAAAAGCCTAGGGTGGTCCTTTAAAATTTTCTCCGTATTGTGTCTTTTGATTTTAATCTTCGGAAATTTCGGAATTATGTTATTTGATTTTAATCTTTTATCAAAAGCTAAATTGTCCTGAATACTGACTGGCTGCTACAAAAAATTTTCCATCGCTTTTTTTTGCATGATTTTATTTATTTGAATCTGAGATATTTGGATAATAAAGCTGCACTGGTTTTACTTTTACGTTGATATACACAGTAAAAAATACGTGTAAATATGGAAGGTGTAATTTAGGATTTTTTATTACTTCTTTCATAATGTAATTTTACTTCAATTTAGACTGTAACAATGACATTGCACTAGAAAAGTGGTGAACATTCGCATTTTCAGAGGCAAATTTTTTTTTCTTAAATGAGCTAGATGTGAAATGACCTAGATTTTTTTTTACTGTGTGCTTGCTATTTTACATTATTTCACTATTTGATCAAGCAGTTCTTGCAACATTTTGAAACCATTTGAAAAGTAAGTGTTCTTGGTGTTTTATTTTTATGATTTCAAGTTTTTTTTTGCTTATTTTATCTAAGTAAAGTTGTTGTATTAAATAAAATCCTTACTTATGTGGTCCAACCAGGGTTCAATAACCACCCTATAGTATCATTTCAGCATCCTTCAAAACTGAAAAAAAACAAAACCTTAACCATGGTAGCATCTCACCAAAACCCCCAAAAACTCGTCATCAGATTGAAAGAAAGCGATGCATGCGTAATGAGGACCCGGAGATCAAACTGCTTTGGCCTGCCAGAATTATTTTTTTTTTTGCGGTGGTCCAAACTGAGGTCAAGCTTGTTTCAGTTGGAACTCATTGAATATTTAAATGTACACATTATTATTCAAGCTGCAGCATCAACAATGGGTGCCGCTCCCCCACCCCCGTCCGTGCCACCTTCACTGAACTCCTGAAGGTCCTTAAGAGGTCCCGAAAATGGTGCTCTGTTTTTTGGAGGGGGGACTTTGGTGCACTTTCTGGATTGCCGGTTCGTTACTTTGGCCGTTTAAAACGGTTATTTTTTTTCTCTCGTGATTTCCCGAGCAAGAAAGGGCAAAGCGCAAAATTTATGTCTTCCTTTGTTCCGTTTACTTTTCAATAAATTTAATCTGCAAAAATTATATTTTAAGATGCGCACGCGGCTCTCCTCTCCGTGTGCCCACTCTGGCCCAATTGTCCAAAAAGTTGGGCTGAAGTCGCTTATCCGGTTGGACCTTTTTCTTCAAGTTCAAGCTGCAGTCGTCCAGAACTCGGGATGATTTGGCGTTCTGAACGAGGGCCGGCGTTCTGCTGCTTTTTGTTGCTGTCTCGAAGTTGCCAAATAATTATCCGAATATGGAGACGCTCACCGGACGGTTCTGATTTGGTGAAGGGCTTTTTTCTTCCTCTTCCTCCCGCGGTGCCATTCCTGGATCATTCCGGAAAGCATGAATGAATCGATCGAACCTCTCTCGGAACGGAAAGGTTATAAATCAGCTCGAAGTCCGATGCCGGCTCGGGCACTTTTGAAATGCGATGAAATATGTGCAAAGTGTCTTTTTTTGCTGGTGGACCGCGGTGTGGAGTTAGTGTTGAATTTTACACATTCTCCAAATGCTTGATTTGTGCCCGATTGCTTTACAACTGTTTTATAAAATTCAATTAATTTGAAACTTATGCTTTGATGGGGGACACCTTTCTCCAGCGTGTCTGAAGAGCAGCTTTGGTCTGGATCTTAATGAGCTGGAAATCGTTTTTCATTTGAAATCTGCTCAGCATTTCCCCCCCTCTATGATGGGCTACAGATTTTATGACGGCGTTGACGCGACAACACATCAACATCGTTCAGTAAGCCAGTCGGATGGAGCTCCCGTTTAGGGAACGTTTGCCAGTTCTGTGAATAAAACAAAAAGTTATATTTTATGTTTTCACTGTTTCTGTTAGGCCAACACAAATATTATCTGCAATATTTATTTTATTATTTCAAAATGTTGTTTAATTATTAGTCAGCTTTTTTATTTGTTATGAGACACTTTCAGGCTATTTGTTAATTTTGAATTTTGGAACAGATCAAGAATAAACAAATATTTTCATGATTTTATGGATGTGTTGAAAGTTTGTGAAAGTAAACTTATTAAACAAAATTTCTTATAATAATTGTTTGGCCATTTTCAGTCAGATAGTCAGTTGAAAGAATTATTGAGAAATATCATCAAAAAGTGCAACATTTTGTTTAAATATTTTTAAAATTATGCTTGAATTATAAATTTTAGTTTTTTTCCAATGTATAATTTAGACAAAATCATCAAAAATGGCCAGCAATCTCCTAGCAATTCATTCCCAGTACAATCTAGAATATCTAAAACCCAGAAAAGAGGGGAACCCTTCCAACGGCCAGATATGGCGATTAGTCACGCAATTTGGAACGAAGCGCATCCGTCGTCGCCGCCGACGGCCGTAATACGTTTAACCCGAGGGGGGCTTCTCCAACAACAAGCCGACAGTTCTTGCTGTGTAACTACAGTGCTAGAGTTTTTACAACTAAAAAACTAATTTTGTTATGAAAAAATAAACTTTTTATTAAATATATTTATTCAAAAATAGGCTTGTTTAATACACAAATCTTGTATTAAAATTTTCTTTATTTTGTTTACTGTGAAGACCTGTGCAACATATTATGTGGTTTTGGAAGCGCGCGCAGACGTCCATTTGTCCGTCGTCGTCACCGGTTAAGGGTAGGTTGTAGGGCGAGGGGCCGTTCTAGGGCGTGTGACTCATTCCTGGACTGGCCTGGACATGTAGCAACTGGTCGACGAACGTCCATTCCATGGAACCAATGTTGGACGAAAACGGTAGCCTACAACCGGTTGATGGCATTAGTTGAAGACCATTTGGTTCTTCGTTCATCCTTATAGGGGGGGAAATGGGCCGTTTTTCGGTGGGAAATTGTGGAATAGTATATATCTTTGAAGTGGAAATGGTTACTTAATCGCTGCACCACTTCAGATGATTATTTTATTGCATTTATTCAACAGATATTTCATAAGAAAAATCATTGTTCTTTTCTAATTGGTTGTAATAGGTTTTTGCTTGGGAACCATCCATAAACTATTTCATTTGAAATATTTCTATCAAATCCTAGAACAAATAAAATGATGAATCTGTTGAAATACACACAAAAAAATATGTAAATTTACACAGCACGTAATTACTGTTTCTTATGTAAACTCACTCAATGTAATGTTGAAATATGATGTAAAGAGTAAAAAGTCATGGAAATTACTCCAATGTAAATCTAAATCTAATGTAAATCATGAATCTAATGGAAACGTTGAGCATGGAAACTCAAATCTGATGAATTTCTACCTGTGTTCGGCTTCCTGTAAATTCCTATTTAATGTAAATCATATATCCAATGTATTTCTGCCAAACGTTGACTTCAAAACTACCCGAACTAAAAATAGTAATATTTGGTTCTCTTTCTATCGCTCTCATACACAGAAAAAAATATGTAAATTTACACAGCACGTAATTGCTGTTTATAATGTAAACTCACTCAATGTAATGTTGAAATATGATGTAATGAGCAAAAAGTCATGGAAATTACTCCGATGTAAATCTAAATCTAATGTAAATCATGAATCTAATGGAAACGTTGAGCATGGAAACTCAAATCTAATGAATTTCTACCCGTGTTCGGCTTCCTGTAAATTCCTATTTAATGTAAATCATATATCCAATGTATTTCTGCCAACGTTGACTTCAAAACTACCCGAACTAAAAATAGTTATATTTGGTTCTCTTTCTATCGCTCTCATACTTCGCTGGCCCACTGCCTGAGCCTCGACCTGAATAAGTTGATGCTTTAGCCGCTCGTTTATAAAATGCGAAGATGGCTCAGTCGGCAGCGGTAGCAGCAGTAACACCGAACATCCTACCCGTCGTCCGTTCGATTCCAGTCCAGCGTTATTCCGCTTGGCTGTCGACGAGGAAGTGGTCCCCTACCTGTGAAACAACTTTTTAAAATCCGAATTTCTTTTTGCTGCCCGCTTCAATCATTTTAAAATAGAACATAGGCCACACCCTTTTCCTACTGCAATTCAAGTCGAGCTTCTCATTCCCATTGGCCAACAGAATTAGTTGATTTGAACTAATGTAAATTCCAAAAGTAATGTAAATTCCAAAACTAATGTAAATTTGCAAAACTAATGTAAATTTCCAATGAATCTAATGTAAATTTCCAATAAACCTAATGTAAATATACATCATTTATCATGATACCTTTTGGTACATGATAAATAATGTAAATTTACAGGAATATTTTTTTCTGTGTACTTCGCTGGCCCACTGCCTGAGCCTCGCCCTGAACAAGTTGATGCTTTAGCCGCTCGTTTATAAAATGCGAAGATGGCTCAGTCGGCAGCGGGTAGCAGCAGTAACACCGAACATCCTACCCGTCGTCCGTTCGATTCCAGTCCAGCGTTATTCCGTTATGGCCGTCGACGAGAAAGAGTCCCCTACCTGTGAAACAACTTTTTATAATCATAATTTCCTTTTGCTGCCCGCTTCACTCATTTTTAAATAGAACATAGGCCAGACCCTTTTCCTACTGCAATCCAAGTCGAGCTTCTCATTCCCACTGGCCAATCAGAATTAGTTGATTTGAACTAATGTAAATTTCAAAACTAATGTAAATTCCAAAACTAATGTAAATTTTCAAAACTAATGTAAATTTCCAATGAATCTAATGTAAATTTCCAATGAACCTAATGTAAATATACATCATTTATATCATGATACCTTTTGGTACATGATAAATAATGTAAATTTACAGAAATATTTTTTTCTGTGTAGGGGGAGAGGGGTGATATGCACCCCCTAAGGGAAAACTGTAATTTCTCAACCATAACATCAATTCTATGGAAGAATTTTGTTAAATATTCTAAAAAAAACTATTGTTCTTTGAAATCCATGTGTAAAAAGTCTTGAAAAACCTCAAAATTGTTTAAAAATTGCAAATTTCTAAAAATATTGTTGATTCATTCCAAACAATCATGCACCACAACATTAGGACAAAATGCACTACAACAACGGGGCAAAATACACCACAACAATGGAGCAAAATGCACCGGGTAAAAGCAGTTTGCACTAGTCACCACTAGATGACACCGCTGTTTTTACAATGGTCACAGCGGTGCATTTTGCCCCGACCACGCTCATTACATGAAATTGAATTAAAATACAATTTTTAGTGTTTTTGAACTCATCTATCTATAGAATAATGAAGATTGTGTGTGTGTGTGTGTGCAACCAACCAAACGGGACCACGCGGTCGCTTCTTACAAATTGAGTTGTTTCCATGTATTTTTAGATCTACATTCTATACATGCAAATAACTCGCATAGGCATTTGGAAGGTGTTAGCTCTGCCGAGCTTCGGTGACCCATTTCTACGCTGGCTAGCCGAGCGCGAGGTACTTCAGCTTTATCGACAAGCCCCGCCCTGAAGAACGTTTGGACCAATCGGATTCAAACGTTATTTAGAACTTCCGAACCCTTGTCAAATGGACAAGGACCCAGCGCGTATATAGTTGATAGTAACAGTATTCCTAATTCCAGTCATAGCTCACCAAGTCGCGACGGCCTAGTGGTTAGCATTTTTGCTTACCAATCCAAAGGACGGGGGAACGAACCCCGACTCGTGCGACTTTGATTTTTCGTTCATGTTCAGAGTTTCAAGATTCATATTTTCCTATACTTTCTCGTTGGGAGCAGATGGGAATCGAACCCAGGACCATTCGCTTACAAAGCAAACACCGTAACCAGTCAGCCACGGCCGCTCCTTCTAGAATAATGAAGATTGTGGCAAAAACTATATAAACCAACACATACAATATTAATAAATGCTTTTTATATTGTCCAAAAATCATATTGAAAGTTCAATAAAAAATTGATCGAAACACAACATTTTAAAGTTTTTCAAAAAAAATTGGCTGTTTTTATCCTACCATGCTCAAACTTTTCCAGCATAGTTATACCCCAGAAATTTTTTCCCAATATCGAGAAATGCTGGGGGTGCATTTTGTCCCGGAGGTGCATATTACTCCCTCTCCCCCTAATAGTTTTTCTACGAATTTATTTATTTTTGTTTTTCTTTCTAGTAAATGTCACATTTATTCTTCTATATTTGAAGTTATTATAGGCTATTTTATGTTACACTGGTGCTTTTATAAATTTTACATAATTACGTGTTTAAGTTTTATTCATATATCGTTACTAGTCATAAGTTTACTTCTACGTATAAAACTATTTCAGAGTATACACTTGCAACTCGATTCTCAAAACTCTCTACATGTGTTTATGTGTTAGTTAACTAATTATCACTTATGTGTTACTTACCCGTTGCTCCAAAAAAAATTCGTACAGTTTATCTAATGAGCTTATTTTACCATTTCTTCTCTCCTTCAATGTTCAATATTTCTTACACTTGCATCGACTTAAAACACCAAATATTTGTTTTCCCAATTAAACAACTCCACTTCAACACTAATTACCGGCTCCAACAAGTCGACACGTTCCTAAATTTCTTCAACAAACAATAATTCCATATTTTCATCGTCTCTTTTCTCTGTTTTCTCTTTCCAGGTAAGTGTCATATTGGAGCGGAGAAGATCGCTAATCTCCAAAGTTACGGTTACACAAAGTCTGCGGAAAGTCCTTCTTTGAGAACGAACCAACCACAACCGCCAGACAGTTCGTATCCAGCCGAGTATTACGAACTTTCGGCGAATTCTTCTGGACGAGTTGCACCCAAATAAAAAAAAACTTAAACCGCAAGTTATTGTCTTTTGCGGAGGTCCCTCCGACGAGGATCCCCTCCATTGAAGTTCGCGGTATTATCTGGACGTTCGCATCTGTCCTGGCCCTTTGTTTGACCAAAGCTCTTCGTGTCAAGCCGAAAATTCTCAATTTGCGCCTTCTTTTGTGTTGTGTTGATGTGGACCTCGGAGAGGTGCCCCGAAGCATATCCCAATTTTGGAGTTGAGGTTCGTTTTTCAATTTCCGCACAGCAGGTCGTTACAATTTTAATACCTTTTTTGAGGGTCCATTGAGCGTGATTTTAAGCGCTACTTTACACCTTTCGGTGATTTAATTACTTTTTCTTCCTTGGAGTTCTGGAATTTCATTTTGAAATAAAAAATATTAAAATTTTAAGTTCTTTTCCCAAATTCCTAACTTATTCAACCCCGAAATCATTCCGGTTTGATCTTTCCCGGTGACCTTTTTGTCGTCCAACAAGTTCGTCAGTAGCGCAGTCTGCGAACAGTTTTTGAATTTATGATTTACTGTGCCGCCGAAGTTGTGCCCTCTTGCGCGGTTCCATTTTAATTGTTTTCGTGATTTTTGTGTGTGCCAGCTGACCGGGCAGCATGCTGGACAAACCCGGGCCAACTTCAAAGCCAATGATGGATGTCACACATCATACTTTTTCGCAGTTTTGACAGTTGGCTTAAATTATGGCTTCCGTTAATGGGAAGATGTTGTGTCTTTTTTGTTCGGGTAGCTGTAATTTATTTATTTGGTTTTACTTGTTATTTTGATCAATCCGAAATTTGCGGCACTTTTTCAAACGATGGATTCTTGCATTTAATTTGATGTAATTTTTCGAGTTATAAAACTTTAATCGATAGAAAATCAGCTTCAAGCGATATTTTCGAAAAAATAGGAATCTAGACTAACATTCCAAATGGGTGTAATATTGAATATTTATCCCGTTTGAAATGTTAATCTTGATTACATTATCCAAATATTTAACAAGTGTTCACTAAAAAATCTTTATGACAAAAAAAGTTTCAGATTTTTGTCCGTTGAAACACTTTAAAAAGATTATGGAAATTTATTTTATCTAAAAAAAGATAATTTAAAAATGTGCCAATTTTGCTGAACAGTCCTAATTAATACCTACAACTTTGCCGAAAGAATCAAATCATTTCAAAAATTCTTTCAACCGATTTTCGAATGTTTACGTATCATTTTGTATGGACAGCTTCCAAAATGGAGCATTGTAATTGCTTTTTGGGTCATATAAATAAAATCCATTTCCGGAATTCGCTTTATTCATAATCAAATATTTGCCAAAGTTTGCCAAATTCGAGAGGGTTTAGTTTAAATTCTGTCTAATCATTTAGTTCATCTAAATATAGTTTGTTAAGGCACATTCAAATCTTGATCTGGAAAGCATCAATCAAACGATTGATTTCTACACATTGTTTTTGGAAGTATTTTTCTTAAAGTTTCAATTCAATTTACTATTTCTGGGAACTACATCCAGATCCATGATTGACAATCATTGCTTCAAAAAATAATGAAAACATCTATGACCTTAAAATATCATTGAACAAGTAATAAACAAGTCCAATAACTAGTTCAATAAGTCTGAATATCAATTAAGCATCTATATAGTTCCACTACTCCCCACCAGACAACGCCACCACGGCTGTGGCTGCAGACATTTTTAATCATTCCAAGAAAGGGGTGCTAAAAACTGATGACGATGATGACCAATTAAGGCAGACACGCGCGATGATTGCTTTTGCTAGACTATGAGGTACGGCTTTCTTGTTGATGATGATCAACAAGAAAGAAAAACAGAGAAGCGAGTAACTGTCAGCTGGCGCGAGAGCACGTGAGCATGAAACTAGGTATCTCACGCATAGAAATAAATTCGAGAGCGAAACAGAGAAAGAGCGACATTATCAATATAAGAGCCGGTTTACCGGACAGAGGTTCTAAAGTTTTCGAGAGCAAATTTAAAATATAAATAATTTACCATTTTTTGTTCTTTTTTAGATTTTGATTCACTAGGGATATTCGCGAGAGTAAAAACCTCTCGCACGCACATCAATAGAAAATGTATTCATTCGTTCATTGTATCAGTTCATATTCTATAAGATTTAGAAAAAAAAACCGAATAAATTTTAAACAAATTTTATTTTTAAAATATATTAACAAAACAAAAACTACTCACACTTGAAACATTTTAAAAGAGATTCCGAAAGAGAGAGGCAACCAAGATAAAGAAAAGCAACAAAAGAGCACCATTGAACTCGGTACACACAATCATTATCATTATCATCGTCATTATTTTCATCAACGGCCAATGTTTTCAGGAGAATATGAATTAAAAAATAAAAGAAAAAATAACGCCAAAAGAGGCTCGCTCACGCCGGTTTTCGTTCGTTCGCGCTCCCTCTCTCTTTCGTCCAACTTGGCCGCGGCCAAGATAGAATTGTTATTATTTTGATTGAGCCGATCGGCGGGTGAAGACGTCAGAACGAAAACGCCCGCCTCTTTGGTCGGTCGTGCTCTTCGGCGGTCTTCGTGAGGGTCGGGTCGTCGTGGTCGTGATTTCGCGTCAACGGAGGCGCGAACCGCGGATGGAACAGATAAATAAATTAGCGCGCCTAATCGGTTCTAAGGGGGGGAAATCCAGTGACCTTCTCCTGGGTATTATCCGAAATGTTTGAGGTGACATGGAAGTGAAGTGGTGATCTATGCTAGATGATATAGAGGTGTTGAATTTAAATCGATAAAAGCAAAATGTGATTTTTAAAATTTATGTGTGTTGAAGGAGAAGGACCCTCCCGGAATAATGGGAGGGTCCTTACGAGTTATGTGTAATTATTGATACCGGTGTAATCCGGTAGCAAGATGTGGTACGCTACAATTAGCGATTAGTTTATAATTATGTGAAGTTAAGTGCTTTGTAAAATGCAATAGTTAGTGTAAGTTAAAATTCAAAGGAAGAAATCACACGAGAAGATGAAAGCAACGATTTGGAATAATGTTGAAATAATGAAAACTTATAAAGGTAAATGAAATGTTTAGCGTAATTACAAAAATAAAAAAAACGTTACTTAATACAAACTTAATACACCTTTAGGTGGTTGATGCCTTCCTCACATTCAGAGGGTAATGCTATCCAAAATAGATGCAAAAGGGCGGACTTTTCAGTGTTCTATCAATTTGATTCATTATTCATACCATCAGATTGGTTAGTGAGATCTCCATAATTCAGGGCACTTATGAGCTTATAAGTGGGTCTCGTGGCGCAGGGGTAGCGGCTTCGGCTGCCGATCCCGATGATGCTATGAGACGCGGGTTCGATTCCCGCCTTATCCACTGAGCTTCTATCGGATGGTGAAGTAAAACGTCGGTCCCGGTTTCTCCTGTCTCGTCAGAGGCGCTGGAGCAGAAATCCCACGTTAGAGGAAGGCCATGCCCCGGGGGGCGTAGTGCCAATAGTTTCGTTTTTTCATGAGCTTATAACTTTTGATAGGGTTGTCAGATCTGCAATCTATCGAACTCGTTGGAAAGGTCTTTTGATTAACTATCCATCGACAGGTCGCATGATAGATCCGGACAACGTTTTCATCGAAATGTATAAGATCCGGCCTCTAAAAAGTGCATAAATAACACTTAAGTGCTTATAACTTTTGATAGGGTCGTCAGATCTTCAATCTTTCGAACTCGTTGGAAAGGTATTTTGATCACCTATCCATCGACAGGTCACATGATAGATCCGGACAACGTTTTCATCGAAATATATGAGATCCGGCCTCTAAAATGTGTTTAAATAACTCTTAAGTGCTTATAACTTTTGGTAGGGATGTCAAATCTTCAATGTTTTGGACTCGTTAGAAAGGTCTTTTAAACACTTTTCAGAAAATGTATAATATGCCAGGTTTTCTTACAAAAACCACCCTTTTTACAATTTTCCGGACTTTAGTTAAAATCGTTTTTTTAGCATAACTTTTGAAGTACTTTACTAAACTTCATAATTTTCAATAGGGACTTATGGGACCCCAAGACGAATCGAATGAGACCAAAATGGTCCAAATCGGTTAAGCCAGTGCTGAGATAATCGAGTGCATATTTTTCGGTGCACAGACCCACATCCCTACACACACACACAGACATTTGCTCAGAATTTGATTCTGAGTCGATATGTATACGTGAAGGTGAGTCTAGGAGGTCAAATTAATAAGTTCGTTTTTCGAGTGATTTTATAGCCTTTCCTCAGTAAAGTGAGGAAGGCAAAACAATCATTAACTTATTTCCCTGAAAATAAAAACATGTTAGTCTCATTGATTCTATCATCTTTAAAAAACACCCTTTAATTTTCATGTATAATCTTCATTTGGGAGCGATTTGCTGAATTTTTTATGGCAGTTTCGGATACTGTAATAGTGAAGAGTCATTTGTTTAAATAATGTTTTGAGCTATCAAATGAAGATTCGTTTTTTTTTATTTCGAATGTCCTTAGCTTGGAACAACTGTTATCATGATTCTTTCATAAATTTAATATAATCCAATCAAATAAAATCTAACACAGACGCAGCCAGTTCAATCAAAGCTTGCTGGAAAGTCTCTCCAAGTACTTTTCTTATCAATATTGAGGATTACAGTACATCCTGGAACACACGAAAATGTATTAAAAAATTAAAGCGGGCAGTCATACTGCTTAGTGTTTAATGCAGAGAGGATTCTAAGAACGGATCACATTTCCCAGAATCTAATGGTGAAGAAGGATGCGTAGACATACCGTACCAAACGCTCCAGTTTATGATTGCATTGGAGTTGTATAGGGTGTGTTATGTTTGACAATATGTAATTCTTATAATTATTTCAAATTTTCATTTGCCATTAAATACGTCGCAACCAGCAGAAATATTTAAACATTATGTTTAATTAGTATCCTTATGATTGTATCATTAGCCTGTCCCATTTTGAGGTCATGTCGAGGAATTTCAGGTGCTCACTTCTTAAATGATAGATTATGATGTTAGGAACAATGTTTTCTTAGACAAGAAAAAATAATAAAATACTTTCTCGCACCCCTAGTCGATTTACTGAAAAAGTCACTTTTTTGAACAAATTTTCTAAAATCGCTTGGAATCAATACAAAAACTGTTTCGATCAGGTGTGTATTATCTTCAAACGATAGGTTTTTGTCCATAGATTAAGATGCACTATCAATATTGGACCAAAATTTAAGTTTTTGGACTTTCCCAGGCGGATTTGTGTCGAAAAAATCGCATTTTTTCGAAACTTTTTTCAGAAATGTTCATTTAATTTAGGGTAGCATATTTTTCCCAGTAAAACCAATACATGCAGCTTGTAGGAAATTTCATGGCGAACATTTTTCCCTCTGAGAAAATGCAATTTCGACACTCCAGAGCCGAGATATTTGAGTTTTAGTGAGGAAAAAGTGCCAATTTTCAAAATTTCTCAGAATTCAGAAGCAAGGCCTACTAATTACACGATGTAGCAAGCATATGTCTCAAAGGTCAGGGTATGCTTTTTTATAGTAATTTTGGCCGCTGAATCCGAATCTGAAATCAAATTTCGTGTAAACAGTGATGTTTTGGAGCTACACCCTTTTGGAATGCTATTTGCGTGTTTAAGAGGCAGTTTTTGTAAATGCTCGGTTTGTTCTAGAGGTCGTATCGAGGTGCTCCGATTTGGATGAAACTTTCAGCGTTTGTTTGTCTATACATGAGATGAACTCATGCCAAATATGAGCCCTCTACAACAAAGGGAAGTGGGGTAAAACGGGCTTTGAAGTTTGAGGTCGAAAAAAACATAAAAAATCTTAAAATTGCTCGCATTTCCGTAAAACTTCATCAATTCCAACTCTCTTAGATGCATTCGAAAGGTCTTTTGAAGCACTTCAAAATGAGCCATAGACATCCAGGATTGGTTTGACTTTTTCTCATAGCTTTTGCAAATTACTGTAAAAAATGGTTTTTTAAACCTCAATATCTTTTGCAACAGCCAGCAACACCAAGTTAGGGAATTTCATGGACTATAAGCCTACAGTAATAACTTTTGGCCAATCGCAGTTTTTCGCATAGTTTTTCGATTTTTCTATAATAAACATTTTACAACGTTAGTTATTGTCCTGTAGGCATCCATAGCGGCACTTTTTAGTCTCCCTTTTGTCATATTCGAAATCCTCGGAAAATTCAAACTTCAATGCCCGTTTTACCCCACTTCCCTTTGTTGTAGAGGGCTCATATTTGGCATGAGTTCATCTCATGTATAGACAAACAAACGCTGAAAGTTTCATCCAAATCGGAGCACCTCGATACGACCTCTAGAACAAACCGAGCATTTACAAAAACTGCCTCTTAAACACGCAAATAGCATTCCAAAGGGTGTAGCTCCAAAACATCACTGTTTACACGAAATTTGATTTCAGATTCGGATTCAGCGGCCAAAATTACTATAAAAAAGCATACCCTGACCTTTGAGACATATGCTTGCTACATCGTGTAATTAGTAGGCCTTGCTTCTGAATTCTGAGAAATTTTGAAAATTGGCTCTTTTTTCTCACAAAAACTCAAATATCTCGGCTCTGGAGTGTCAAAATTGCATTTTGTCAGAGGGAAAAAGGTTCGCAATAAAATTTCCTACAAGCTGCATGTATTGGTTCTACTAGGGAAAATATGCTACCCTAAATTAAATGAACATTTCTGAAAAAGTTTCGAAAAAATGCGATTTTTTCGACACAAATCCGCCTGGGAAAGTCCAAAAACTTAAATTTTGGTCCAATATTGATAGTGCATCTTAATCTATGGACAAAAACCTATCGTTTGAAGATAATACACACCTGATCGAAACAGTTTTTGTGTTGATTCCAAGCGATTTTAGAAAATTTGTTCAAAAAAGTGACTTTTTTCAGTAAATCGACTAGGGGGTGCGAGAAAGTATTTTATTATTTTTTCTTGTCTAAGAAAACATTGTTCCTAACATCATAATCTATTATTTAAGAAGTGAGCACCTGAAATTCCTCGACATGACCTCAAAATGGGACAGGCTATTGTATCATACAGGCAAAATATTCAAGTAATCAAATTTTGATTTGACAACAGGTACAATTTATCTAAAATCTATTTAATCTATTTAATGTAATCAATTACCTTCGAAAAAAAAAAAAAAACGAAACTATTGGCACTACGCCCCCCGGGGCATGGCCTTCCTCTAACGTGGGATTTCTGCTCCAGCGCCTCTGACGAGACAGGAGAAACCGGGACCGACGTTTTACTTCACCATCCGATAGAAGCTCAGTGGATAAGGCGGGAATCGAACCCGCGTCTCATAGCATCATCGGGATCGGCAGCCGAAGCCGCTACCCCTGCGCCACGAGACCCACGATTCAATTACCTTCATTTAAATTCAATAAAATTTATAATAATTATAGTTGATCGAAATCGAATCGAAAATATAACAAAAAAAAAATTAGATAACGTAGAATGCAAACTTTTTTAAATAACTAAAGCATGATATTAAAAGGGATATTTTTGCAATTCCGTCGTGAAACTACTTACTTTTCCTGTCATTTTTGAACGACGAAATAGCCTACTTTTCTGTACCAAAAATAACAGAATCGAATAGCAACACTTTTCAAAATAAATGCTGAAAAGTAACACTTTTTAGCACTCAAATGGGTGCTGAAAAGTTAAACTTTAAAGCACTTGTTTTGAAAAGTAACACTTTTCAACATTTTTTTTTGATTTAAACGATTTATTGACAAAATATATGAAAATTTGACATAAAATTTCACTCAGTGTGTGTTTTTTGGAATGGCAAAAAATGTTGTATGGAACTCGTTGCAAAACTTGATTTTTTCAGCACTCTTCGTATTTATCCAACTCGGTGAACCTCGTTGGATAAATGTACGACTCGTGCTGAAAAAATCCTCTTTTTGCAACTTGTTGCATAAACTACTATTTTACGACCTAAATTTTTGTAATTTGTTTGTTAATGTTGTTAGTAAATTGCTATCAATAATTTAATTCAGCTTAAAAAACACATAATTGTTATATTTTAAAAAATATTCATGTTTTTTTTTCTTTGACCAGATTACATAAAATGATAACAATCAGAATCCTTAAATCAAGTTATTTAGGGAATATGATTGTGATTTATTCAACAATTTTCTATTTCAATAAGGTTATTTAAAAACATTATATTTAAATGAATTGGATGGTTTTAACCCTTTATTTTTTGCCTCTTGATCATTTGAATAATATTTGAAGCATATGGATTTATAAATGTGAAACAATGCTGTGAAATTTCCGGAACAATTTTTACAACAAACTAATTGATTTTATTTCCTAATGCTTCACCCTATATTAATTTCAGGAAAATTTGAAATATATCAAATCTCCAAGGATCCAGGAAAAATAAAAAAAATCTTTGAAAATTAGTCTTGAAATAGAAATAACTTTGATATTTTTTTCGGATTTCTTTAATTGGTTTCATAGCAGAATTTTCAAAACTAAGTTCTTCTTAAATTTTAAACATCCAATTTAACGTAAGTCGATACGTTAATGTTGTTTAAATATCAGATTGGAATATTGAAGAAAAGCTTAGACCGTTGCAAATATTTTCCGCCCCTCCCCACACAGCTGAAAGGAACTCTGGAAATCTGTTATATACTGCGAATGAACAAAATGTAATTTTTGAAATTAAATATGTCTTTATTGAACATTCTTATAATAATTACATTTCTTTTACATGATAAGTGGTATGGCCTAATGCTCTTCATCTTTGTTGTATTTTTCGTTTTATTATTAACTGATCACATTTATTTATTTGCTTCAAATTGTTTTACATTATTGCATTGAATTGAATACATTTGGGTAAAAAAGAAAAAAAATCACTTTAACAACTAATCCTAACCTAAAACTAAAAAAAAAAAAATCCATTGAAATATTCAAAATCACTGGAACGAGTAAACTACGAACTGTATTTTAAGATGAATGCTCCAAGAGTTCTTACTTGTTCCTGGCGAGTTTTGCAACCACGCAGTGTTGTTGTCATCTCGATGAAAATGTTCAGAAGTTCTTGTGGTGAAAACAGGTCACTACTGCCTTCACCCGTTGATGTTGGTTGGTTTTCCCTCGGTTGCTGACTGAAGCCTGGAGGTGTTGTATGCTCTGCAACTCTTTGCCGCTGATTCAACGGCAATGGCTGCAGATTTGGAACCACTCGAGTAGATCCTGTTCCTGGTGACGCCAAAGCAGGAAAATCCACGTCCGTGAAAGTTGGTGGTGTTTTGCGACGATTTGGTTGGTGCCTCGTCGTCGCTTGCTGCCGAATTTTTACAAACTCAGCACGTTTTGGGCAGCTTCGATTCTTGGTAGAATGGTCGCCGCCGCAATTGAAGCATTTCGCTTCGATGTTCTCGTTGATTGTTTCGCAAGCTTGTGTTTTGTGCTCACCTCCGCAGGTTGCACAACGACTCTTGATGAAACAGTTCCTTCCACCATGTCCAAACTGCAAGCAGTTCGAACATTGTGTCACGTCTCGGTGCACTGGACGATAACGTTCCCAAGTCACGATGATGTTGAAAATTGCCCGAACTGCTTTCAGCTCAGACGGCGTTGTCGATCCTCTCTCGAGATGAACCAGGTACAGTTGATCACGATACTTGATGTCCTTGTTGTGTCTCGTCATCTTGAAGACTTCGATCACGTTCAACTTAAGAGTTTTGAGCTCTTCTTTCAGCACACTCACATCCATGTCGTACAGGCCTCGGAGGACCTGTTTCATGGGGCGTTTACCTGGATCGTCATGGCTGTAGTATTCAATCTTTGTGTTGTTCAGGAAATCCCGAACGTAGTTGTAATCCTTTCTGGTAGGTAGCAGAATTTTGAGTCCATCAGCACACAAGCGAATGGAAGCTCGTAAAGCACCAGATTTGATAAATCCGGTCAGCCACTTTCGCACCGAGTCCGATGACGATGTTTTCACAAAAATGGGTGGCAACTTTTCCCGTCGTTCAAATTCTTCCTTCTCGCTCACGTCCACAGGGAGGGTAGCGAACTGGTTTCCAGACGAATTTTGAGCGTCCTTGCTCAAACTGCCTGGCTTTGCAGGTAGCGCTTCGGCATTCTTTAGCTTCTTCAAATCTACCGATCCTGCTGGTGAGGACCGCCTCTTTTTCTTGCCCTGAGGCATTTTTGCACTTTTTAAGCACTTTTCAGGAGCTAAAATCCAGAAGTACCTCACTGAATGATGGTCCACAAAGGAATGAACAAAATGTAACATGATTATTCACTAATAAAACCGAATTGAATTGAAATTGAATAAAAATTAGCATTTTTTCTTCATAGCTTTACCGGAAAAGGTTGTTAAGACATTGAAAAAGTACAATCGAAATTGCAACAGTTTTTTTTTTTCAATTTTCAAAAACGAAAAATTTATTTCATAAAAAAACGTTATTTTCTTAATCAAAAAAGAATCTTTCAAACCCAAATTCAATCTTCTTCATGATAAAAAAGCCGACGGCATTTCTTCACCCCATCAACTGCACGATCAGTTCCACCTTGTCCACCTGGTTTATAGCCAACTCCCTGAGACTCCCTGTCTACCCTCCATCGACATTGCGTGTGGTTTCCTCGCCACCTTGTAGTCTAGAAATCAATTCTCCGCCAATCTTGACGCGTGTGATTCTTTCCACCTTCTGGACCTCGCCGAACGGCAGTTAGAACATCCGCGTGATGAAACAAAAACCAGCATGTCTAAGCCCGGTGGAATGTTATTGTTTTGGACTCTTCTTTCTATCTTGGTTTCTGTTTTGGCTGTTCGGCTGAATCTGTCTGAACTCGAGAGTCGAGAGTCCCACTTGAATCTCGCGTGAAGCGTTTATTTCCTTCTAATTCATTGATGGGTTTGGAACTTCTTCTTTGTGAGACTTTTTCCTGATAGGATGACAACATTGGAGAAGCATTCCCAAAATCTTGTGTAATGGGACAATCCAAGTCCCTAGGCCAAATCGCATCATTATCCTCAGATCCCCCCTTTTGTACTCGAGTTTTTTCACCTTGCCACCCTCACCGACCGCAAGACTTCAAGGGTCCCCCGAAGACCTCATTTCAGCCAGCCATCACAATGGGCACTCTGGTGATGGTGATACACGGCCAGGGACCCACATTCTTCGACGATCATCTCCCCAGAGAGCCAGAAACCCACTTGATTCGACCGCAGATTCAATTCGATTCAATTATTCACAATCTTCTCCGCCTGGAGAAGTCTGTTCAAAAGTTGTTTCGGCCGTCGGCGTGGTTTTTGTATGAATGTTAATTAAAATAATTATATTTGGACGATTGCTTGGGCGGCCGCGAGATTCCGGCGAGGAATGATGAAGGGCGGTCTTAATTGAGAAGGAACATGAGGAATTATGATTGTGCGTTTTTTTATGGATCTTATGGCTTCGGGTATGGTTTTTTTTCCACGTGGATCATCCAGTGGACTTGTTTTGCTGGGAGAGACTGATCGGAGGGCTGAGCGAGGCCAAACGGCAAATTAGCGTTGAATTGCGGTGGAGATTTGGCCGAATTGGTTCAGTCATGGCGACAGGGTGTGGTTTCAAGCAGGTATTTGGATTGGTTGAAAATTTTCTTAATTAACATAAAGTGTGGACGGTTAATATTCGGTTTGCATATTACCAAAAAATAAAATTGAATAAAAATCTTAACATTTTCGTTTTAATACAATATTTTAAATTAATAATTTATAGAGAATATCTGAAAAGAAAAATCCAAATTTCAAAGGCCCAAACATGTAATTCTCCAAGCTCCCAACTCCGGGTGGCAACTGGCAATAAGTGTCCTTCACAGCCAACAAAACGTGAATTTTAGTGTGTCAGAATTTCTAATTAATTAACATTCGAATGTCAGCGTGTCGCAGCACAGTCTGATTTCTCGTCGAAACCCGAAATGATCACATTTTGAGGGACACTCCTCCGGGGAACTCAGTGCCGGTCCCGCTGCTCGCTGATGACTCCCCCGAAATGGGTTGGGTTATTCGGCTGTGCTGGTGATAATTAATAATACCTCGCCTGCGAGTCCCTCTCCAGTCCCGAAAACTCCGGGGAGTCTCAAAATGATCAGCAGGTCGAGTTAATCCGATGACAAAGCGATATGCTCGGTCGGATCTACCACCGTGAATACCCCCGGTGGAATGTTCCAAGGATTTAAACCTCCAAATCTTATCACGTAATTTAATTTAATGAAAAGAAGGTGCGCGTTGGATTGGGCACGACGACGATGATGAACCTCGCACAAATAATACGCTAAAGATCCAAATCATCGAATCAATCATCCGAAGCTCGGGGTCTTGGAATTCCTCTCCGGTGGTGTCCAACCTCCTCCAATCATAGAGCGTCGCGTCGGTTTGACGAGGTCCATGGATGTAATTCAATTTGGACCGAAGCTCGGCCAGCAGCAAAAAAGCATCATTAATTTTGATTAGTAAAGTGTTGATTCTTCTTCATAATCACCTCACACATTGTAGGGAGTTCTTGTGCCGCTCTGTTGCTGGTTCAATAACGAGGTACAGTTTTTGCCCTTCTTTCAATTTTCTCCCCACTCATTTGAATAGGACCTCGCCGATAGATCATCGTGCCGAACCCATCAATCGGATCTCGTCTAATGTAGATCTACCGCGTACCTCCTAGTTGAGATTGCCGATTGGATGGGCCCACTATAATGAGGGGCGGGCAGTGTACTCTTTCAAACACCATCCACAGGTTCAATCTTTCGCGATGGTTGTTTGGGTCCAACTTAGGAATGATTGGTTGGGAAAAAAATCTTATTGTTATTTAGCTAACACGAGTACATTTTTCTAAATTCAATCATTGTCATCAAAATTATGAAATGAAAATTTTGCTAATAACTGCAAATAATAAAATAAAAATAAAACACAAGACAGCAAGAAAAAAACTGTAATCCTCCTAGCATGGATTTTGCAATCGAAAACTATTTTTGCAATTTCGTTATTTATTCCGTACTTTTCCTACCATTCTAAAACGACGAAACAGCCTACTTTGCTCTACCAAAAATAACAAAATCAAATAAAAACACTTTTCAAAATAAATGCTGAAAAGTTCTACTTTTCAGCACTGAAATGGATGCTGAAAACCTGAACTTTTCAACATTTGTTTCGAAATATAATAATTTTCAACATTGTTTTGATTTCAACGGGGAAATACATGGAGATTTGACTTATAATTCCATCCAAAGGGTGATTTCGGAATTGCGGAATTCGGAATTCGTTGGATAAATGTACGACGCGTGCTGAAAAAATCTTTGTGCAACTTGTCCCATAAACTTCTATTTGCAATTCCGCTGCGAAACTACCAACTTTTTCTTAACTTCAAAACAGACGAAACGACCTGCTTTTCCATACAAAAAAAAAACTTAATCCACCTATGTGGTTGAAGCCTTCCTCACTTATTACCAACAATGGCTGATATGATGGAATCGTACCAAAATTTCATTTATTTTTTTAAATCCGGAATTAAAAAGTACCTAAATATCACTTAAGTGGGCATATCTTGAGACAGGGTTGCCAGATCTTCAATGTTTTGGAGTCATTGGAAAGGTCTTCTGATAACCTAACCAACGATGGGTCGGATGGTGGATCCGAACATCGTTTACATACATTTAAGTTAGATCTGGCTTCCAAAAAGTACATAAATGTCACTTAAGTAGCCATATCTCGAGACAGGGTTGCAAGATCTTCAATGTTTTGAACTCATTCCAAAGGTTTTTTGATAATCTGAGTCGATAGGTATACATAAAGGTGACGTTTTTATACAAAGTTCATTTTTAGAGCAGGATTATAGCCTTACCTCAGTGAGGAAGGCAAAACAGTGCAGAAAAGTATTTAGTACTATTTATTATATTTTTCAAAACAATCTTTTTTTTGCAACTAGGGGAAATAAACCCATTTTAAGCCTAATAAGCGGTCTTGTTTGAATGATGCTGGATAATCTGGAGTGTTCCTTGAAATTCAGTAAAACCAAGTACACCAACGAGTAGAGCAACTTTTTGTGAACATATCTGTTTATTTTCACTTTTATTAAAAGTTACGCTATTCCTTTTACAAGCATTTTAAAAAAATATTTCAAAAACGAATTCTTATCAGTCGTGTGCATTGGGTCACGCCCATTTTTCTATTTTCAGCTTAGTTCTTTTGTTCTTCCAACGCTCGTTTGGGTCTGCTTCGTGCTGCCAAAATTGATGAAATTTTGAGCGAACACTCACGAAAAGTAGCATTTATAGAGAAAGTTTTCTGGCAACACCACAAGCGCTGCTGGTGGTGTTGGTGGACACTCTTTGTTCTTTATTTGCCTTCGATTCTCGCTCGGTTTTCTTCAGCCTTCGATTAGAATGGATGGTCAAAATTGAAACGTCAAAAGACTTAGCGCGTTTGTTTTTTTGATGGCGCTTGCTAATTATTTACATGTTTCGGGATTATTTTTCAAGTGAGTGCCTAAGTAACGGTTAAAAGAACATGTTGCCGGTAGTTGGAAGCAATTTTATATCTTAAGCGCTTTGAAATCGTTAGCGCAAGTGAAATGATATTGATGGCGACTTTCGTTAAGCAGTTAACCTCTGATCTTGCGTGTGGATGTGTGTGCCACCAAAATGATGAGAAATGGTCTCGCAAAATAGAAATTATGATCAAAAGTGCATTAAATTTGATCTTTTTGGCCAGTAAGTGGCATACATTTGCGTGCTTACTCGAGGCGGTGCTGTTGCTGGTAAGTTTACAGCCTAAATAGTATTTTTGGAGTTTTAATCGAGCATCAAACTCTTCATATGACGAAGATACGTGTTTGATTAGAAAGGGTATATTTCCCCTACCTAGCTGCAGAAACTACTGACTTTGCAATTTCGTTGTGAAACTACTTACTTTTTCTGACATTCTCTGAAAAATTGTACGTTGTACGACTTGTGCTTATAAAATATGTTGGCACACACACAGACATTTGTTCAGTTTTCGATTCTGAATCGATATGTGTTGATGTGTTGGTGGGTTTTCGAGTTTTAAATAAAAAGTTCATTTTTAGAGCAGGAATATAGCCTTACCTCAGTGTAGAAGGCAAAATAACTGCTATTCGAATTCCAAGCAATTGCCACAATTGTCAAGATAATATTTTGAAGATAAAATGACAAAAAACACTAGCTGATCCATGTCTGATTACACTACCATATATTAAATATTAAACACATCCAAGGACGGGTGGGAGTCAACAATTTCATGCAAAAGCCAAATTTTGTTTTACCTCCATTCTGTGATTTCAAAAAATCAAATCAAATTATTCGCTCTACAGCATTGCTTTGGCGTTCTCGATTGCGAGATTCCTACTCGAAACAAAGTGTCCGAAGGCTTGATTGTTGAGGCAATTTCAAACCTCTTTTACACCTAAGCTTCCATCCACCCCAGGATTCGAACTGACAACCTTTGGATTGTGAGTCCAACTGTCTACCAGCGTCTCCACCGAGGCAGGACCCAGGGAGACGACTCCTACACCTGGACTGAGCTAACGACCTAACCCTTTAGGTTAGACCGGGGCCAACATTTACTTCCCCATTCGACGGAAGGCGTGGTCAGACAAATCTCGTCTCGAAAAATGCCACCGGGACCGTCTGGGATCGAATCCAAGCCGACTGGGTGAGAGGCAACCACGCTTACCCCTACACCACGGTCCCGGATACTGTGATTTATTATTTTCAAATAATCATCTTGAAAAATCACGAATAATTCAAAATTACAGTATAAAATTGTTCTATTTTGATTACAACGGTTTTTGTTGAATTCAATAATGATGTTGAATTATAAAATATTTGTTGTTAAAGGAGCAGTCACAACATTTTTTTTGTGACGCAATTTTAGAAGTAAACTGTGAAACAGCTGAGATCATGTCATTATCAAAGATGTTTACCCGAAGAATCACCAACAAACAATAACACGGCGTTAACTGTAATTCTTTCCAAAAATAAAAGGCGGGGGCTCGTCCACGCATGACGTAGCTCAACCGGTAGGTTGGCGAAAGCTGGTATTGTTTCGTGTGTAAACCTCAATTACGGCCGAGTCATTCTCAAAAGTGGTGGAAAAGCAACATCAACAACCAAAAACATTAAACGACAGCCTCGTTTTCAGGAGCATTGAAATTAAATAAAATTGTTTTTTTGAAGGAGGGGGAAAAGCGAAAAAACAAGTGTATGCGTGAGGGACAGACCCGCCGCGAACGTCAACAATGATAGTATTTTCGACGAGCGGAAGTGATGCTTAAAGCGTTCATTTAAGCATATTACCGTTATCAACGGTCCTCCATCACGTCGTTACCGCGCGACCGGGTTTGTCCATTATGTAGGTTATGTTTCGGTACACATGGTTAGAATCAATTTTCCGTGGGGTGCGATCAGGCGTGTATCACGAGTTAGCACTTTGTGTAGAACCTTTTTTTTAGGGGAAATTAGATGGAAGTTGACTTTGAAGAATTGTTTAAACATTCCTCCAACATTCAGCGCATTGAAAGCTCTCCGATAACGGTAATATACATCTTCACGATCAACGAGCTAAAAACTATAATCTCATATCCCACATAATTCCAGGATAAATTACCGGATTTCCCGCCGGGACCCCTTAAATCGGCCCTCCAATCACCTCACGCACCACCATAATTAATACCGCAATTCCCGAGACTGAATCGTGCAATAATTGCATTTAATAATCGGCCCGGGCAAGGAGATGGAGCGTTTCTTGGAGGCCTTCCAAAAGCGGAGAGACCTTGCACTTTGGAAAGAGACGAACCTCTCGCGGGAGATTCGTGCAGGGTGCGAGGAGGGCAGGTTCTGCGATTTGGCCCTGCGGCCTAATTTTGTTGCACCGAAACTGCATTCTTGCATATATGCAGCGCCAGAAAACCCCCCTTTTCGGTGGAGTCCAAGGTGGTTGGTTGACCGAAGCAAGTGATACTGGCCCTGAGAACACGGCCTTGATCGGTTAGTCACGTTGGGAAGATCCGTAGGGTGGATCTTATAAAAATGTTTTTTTTTTATTTGCAGTTGATTGGTTTGTTGACGTTTGAAATGAACATCGAAAACGTTTAATAAGTTCAACAATAAATCGTCGCTGTCGTGCTAACTTGTCGCACGTGCATGTTGGGCCAAATTGAGTTAAGAACGCCATTTTGTGCAGCTCACAATGCCTCTCCTTTTGACCTTCACAGATCTCCAATATTCGATTTCAATCCTGATTTTTACTACTGTTTCCATGTTTTCAACACGACTGTTTTATATAAAAGAATATTTATTATGACATTTATGGACTAGAAAATGAAACTTAAAAGCTGGTAGCCATATTTTTCTTTTCTTATACCTTTTGCCAGGAATTTAAAAAAATCCATGAAAAAAAATATAAGAAAGGATTAAAAATTGGCCAAAATTCATCCTTTTTTACGATCCACCCTTACTTTTCCCAACTCTTTTGTTCTAAAATACCTAATTTGCCCCTTCTTAGTTCTCGTGTGTGTTAGTTTGCTCAAGGTACTAATTAAAATAATTTTACCTTGATATCATTAATTTCAGATTTCGCATTCCTCCTGCCGCCGCCGTATGCTGGGCATCGGTATTTATGCATGCGTTGCTGCTCTAGAGTTGGCGTTCGTCCCAATTCTTAAAATCGAGACAGCAGTTCGTTTCATGGCTGATTACCATTTGATAGTGTGATTATTATGCTTTTCCCTGGTGCGCTTTCCTCTGGGCCAGCAATAGGGCGCAACAGGGTAATGTGGGGCGAATTTGTTAAATTTCAGTTTTTTTGCAGATTCAACTCACTGCCTGCAGAATAAGTCATATCCCCAGGCCCAAATTCCCCTTCCAAATGGGACCACATTTCGTCTAATTACTACCCTTGCGCCGAATTTGATCTCATTTCCTTCCACTCTTCAGGGTGAAAACTCCACTCCCAGCTTAATCACATCCCTGTCGTCTCGTGGGGAGGATCATTTTCAGCGGCGTGAGTTTCGAACTTTTTTGCGATAATTGTCGGCTGGTCCAGCCGAGCTGCTGCTGCGTAGAGATGGGCACTAATTTCGCTTCTCCGGAAAAGCTCTCGTTTTTTTTTGTGAGGCCGATTTAATTATAACCTGCACATATCCTTTCTCACGATTTGCGATCGGACACCAAGAAAGAGAGTAAGGGATCCCCATAGAATGTGGAGGTCTTTGGCCTGGCGATCGGTCATTGGGATTTTTTTTTCGTTATCAAAAACCAGGGAAAAAATTGTGAAAAATATACTGGATGGGAAATTTTACGGCATAATCGTTCAATTTACCGGGCAATTTTGTACCGTACCGTGAAATGACATTGCACTCTGCCTTTATTCATCTACACACTTGCGCATACCAGGCAGTGATTAAATGTTGATGGCCTTTACGAGTAAGTGCTACAGGTGATCACGTTTATGAAACGAGATTTCTTCTTTGCCCTCAAACGATCTGGAAACCAGGTTTGAACCCTATATTTAAACGGTTCAATGGGTCTTGATATTAACGGGATGTAAACTAGAGCATATTGTTTATGAGAGCTTCATAAAATAAAATTTGATATCAATTTTATAAAATTTTAGCTTCATTATATTTTGCATAATTTTTAAGCCGGCCATGTTAACTTTCAATTTCGTGTCTGATGGTTCCAAAAACATTAATTTACTTGTTTAGTGTAACACTAAACTATCGTATGACATTCTACAATTTTTAAAAAATATTATTTTTTTGAATGCTTCAAAAATGTTTCTATTCTATTAAGTCAACAAATCGAAACAAATCTTCGTTAATTTGTTGTGATCTCTAAGCTAAGCTGAACAACCTGCTTCAAATTTATCTCAGATATGTTGAAAATATATTAACTAAAATTTTATTCTTCTTTTCTTTTCAGGTAAGTCCTCTCTTGACATCATCGAACCAACAACATTGACCGTCCAAAGAAACGTAAAACCGCCTACAGAATTGTCACCACATTTATTAATTACCAAGCGATTTCGTTTTGACAACCTCAAACAAAAGGCAGCCATTTTTATACCTGAAAAAAACACACACATTCCTGAAACATGAAGAAGATCTTAACGCGTAAGATAAATGACTCAAGATAAGCGCAAGGCACTCGAATCTTCAGAAATCTGTGAGCCTTCAATAAACGATGGCGATTATTAATTACAGTCCATTAGCCGGTGGTAACGACTTGGAGTCATTCGACCAAGTAACGAAAATTAATTTATTTTATGAAAATATTTTTCTCATTTTTTTTCCATAATTTCTGTGTTTATATTTGCACTCTGTTGCGCGCTTTATGCGATAAGCCACCACCTTCCATAAAATTAATGAATGTGCGACCAAAAATTCATAAATCAATGACAATTAAAAGTCAATAAAAAAAACGAAAATCTCCTAATGTTGTCCGTTTATCGTCGCTGAGCTGTTGCGATAATTTATTCATTAACTCGAGTGACGATTGAAAAGGAGGATACTTTGAGAAAAAGCGTAGGATTAGTGGTCAATCCCCCTGGGTTGGGCCAGGAATTGATGATGTCACGTTGCTCAACTCTGGGTACACTGTAAAAAATGGTTGTAAATTTTCTTCTTCTTATTGTATAAATTCTTTACCAAAACCAAACCTTTTCTAGATAAAGGATATCGTTGATTACAAAAAAAATCGAAACATATTTTCAACCGTGCATCCAGCACCGGATAATGGAAGGAAATTAACCTTTCATTAATAATATTTAAGCATCGGCGGAATCCTCCGGAGATCACCCATCGCGAGAGAGTGGTTCTGGCCGTTGTTGTTGTTGATCTCCTGGGACGTGTCGTTTTATGGCCTCTCTGTCACGGGTTTAAACACAGATATTTCGTTTCGTATTTTACGACCGCGGCACGATCGAGGGATTTGGGGACGGCGGCATCGGACTGGATTTGATACGAACGGAACACACGTGGTGGTCGGTTTTACTGGGGACAGCCTGATCAATTAGGCTGTCCCCTGGATGGGTAAATGGTTCAACGTGCGTAGCGATATCGGGTTTATGGCTAAAATCATTCCGTCAATCCGGGAAAGTGTGAGCGAGAAATGGTTGACGGGCCATTGACGAGAGTCATCTGTTTATGTGATGATTTCTGGTAATTCTGAGAGCACGATGAAACCTATAAGCTAAAGTGTATTTTAGAATGACACCTTTTCTTTTGAGTTTTGCTTAATGTTCTCATTGGTAAATACATGGGTGCTGAATAGTGGTTCGCAAAACGGCCTCAATTTTGAACTGTCAAAGTGGATCCAATTTACTGTTTGCTAAACGTAGAGAGTATTATTATCTTTCTTTTTTTTCAAGAATAACAAATGTGTGGCTTTTGAGTACCTGGAGTTGAAGTCAAGATCGTTTTGAGGACCTGGAGTCTTAAGAAAGTTTAAGGCGAGATCGTCAATTATGAATATAAGTCAGTGTTTCTCAACCGGTGAGGAATTCCTCCCTGGGGGGGAATTTGGCCATTCTAGGGGGGGAATGAGGGTTCAATAGAAATTCAATGTCTTGAATCATTATTTGAATCATTCTTTGCAACTTTTAGTTTCTTTGATTAGTAATAACATTTGTTTTTTCCCAAAAAATAGTTATTCAAGTTTCAATTTCTGTGAATTTTGACATTTCTTGAAACAATAAAATGATTTTTTTAAATATTTCTGAGGTATTTGTATTTTTTGGACTCAAGCAGATTTTTTTGGGACAGATTTGCTGGTTTCTGTGAGATTTTTGTACACTTTTTAACAAGAATGTTTTATTAAATAATTGGCAGTTGACAAAAAGTTTTTCAAATATTATTTAAGTTTGTTTGATTTTTTTTACATTTTTAAGAGTAATCTGTCTTTTGCCGCTGATAATTATTAATTTTGTTTAATATTTGTACATATTTTATAATTGTATTTTTTATTGAAAGTTAAACGAAAAGAAGCTCAGAATAGTGGCTTTTAAATTTTTTTAAATTAAAATAAAACGTTTTCAAATACCTTCTTTTGTTATGAAAACTGTAATCTTGTTGCAAACCTAAAAAAATAATTATGTTTGTGAATTTATACCAGTAAATTAAAAATAAGGGGGGGGAATGAAGTTCTTGCAAATCAGCCAAGGGGGGAATGGATCGCAAAAGGTTGAGAAACACTGATATAAGTTGTTAATGGTCGATGCGGTAGTATCCATCCAGAAGCTGTCTTTATTGTTTGATTTCATTTGAAAATCTACTGTTTTAGTGAAAATCTTCTGTTTGTCGAATCAGCTTCGCTAAAATAAGCGTTGTTTTTTCGCTGGACCAGGAAAAGCTTCAGGCTTCCAAAATCAGCTTGGGAATTTATTCACGACATAGCAGAATGACAATCTCTCCGCAGTTCTTCGTCACCCATAAAAACGAAAAACCTCTTCAACTTGAAAACACACACAATTTTCCAGTCAAAAATGACAAAAACTTTACTAAATAAAACACATACTACTGATAATAAAAAAGCTCATTTATCAGTAAGAAAAAAGTCATGCTTGTGCTTGAACAGACTCCTAATTTGTAGATGTAAACAAAGTGGGGTCATTCGAAAATCACGTTACGCATTCTCTCTATTCATCACCCAGGTAAATACCTGGGTGCTGAAAAGACAGAATGCGTAACGTGATTTCCGAATGATCCCTACTGCTCTTCACTAATACAACTGCACTACAGCTGTAAACATAAACACAGTAGAAGGCTATGTTCAAGCTTGAGCGTGACATATTTTTTGCTGCTGAAGTGACTTGTTTTGAAACATTTTGGATCTGTTGATTTTAAAGTTTTCGCTGAAAAATTAAGTGCTTTGCGTTTTTTTTTGTTCGTAGACTAAATTATGGGCGGCCAAAAAAGTCAATCTTTGTTTTCCACGTGACGAACAACTGCGTCAGAAGTGGGTGGAATTTTATGAATCTGAAGAGCAACCGAATGGAAGTTCCGTGATTTTGTATCATTGAAGCGCAGTGATAATATCGGAGTAAGATTATTCAATATTATTTAGCTGGTGCCATTCATAGCTATTGATAATTCGTCGCTAACATTTCAAAAAGCCTCATAAACATAGGTTTTGAGTGAGGCATAGCGCTTATTTAAATGTTAGCGACAAATTATGCCAATCTCGATTCCATCCCTCTTCTAAAAATTTGTTGACTTCGAATACCTCAAAAGCTCGACGCCCTCGACTTTTTTATTCCTGAAAAAATAGATCATAGATCGATTACAATACTTGCCACTTCTTGGTATAATTTTTCAAACAGTAAATTGGTTCCGCTTTGACAGTTCTAAATTGAGGCCGCTTTGCGGACAACTATTCTGCACCCAGGTAAATACCAATATGAATTCGATAATATCGATTCCCGGTGATTTCAAATTTGAGCAGAGCTGTTTGTTTGTTGAAATCTGGAGTTTTTTTTGAAAAGGTCCAATAAACCAAATTTTCAGTTTTTGCTTTTTGTGTGTTTTTTAATACCCCTGACTCAAGGCGGTTTCATAAACACCCAAAAAGCAACTGAAAATTTGGTTTATTGGACCTTTTCAAAAAAAAAATCCAGAAATGGAAGTAACACAGCAATCGAATAGTCATCCTGTTTTAATTGAAATTCAGCTTAACGTAACCCGGATTTTTTAAGTTCAGTTTTGATAGAATAAATTTTACAAACTAAAGCTCACATAATTAAACTTTGCAAACTTTATATTTAACTAAATGTCAATATATTACCAAAAAAATGCTAAATAAACATTTGGCGTGGATATAACACCGTTTTAGAGGTCTTTACATCGATTCGAAAACGTTTGAATCAGTGAGCACTGTACATGAGTAAATTCGTAGTATCAAAATTCGAGTTAACGAATCCGCTCTGTACATCTTGATGATATTTGTATTTTTCCTTCTTATTACAAGATTTTAGCTATAACAAGCTATAACAAAAGGATTCATTACATTTAAAATTTTCATCAATTTCTGAAATAAGGTATTTTACAATCCTTACATTTTCTATTGCTTTACAACAGGAACGTGCTGTGTCCTATCCCTCGCACTGTAACTGAAAATCGCACTTTGCTGAGTTCGTTTTCGCACTTTTTCATACGATTTTTTCAGTTCGACTACGATAACACAAAAAGTGTAATCGTAGTTGAACTGAAAAATCGTATAAAAAAGTGCGAAAACGAACTCAGCAAAGTGCGATTTTCTGTTACAGTGCGCTTAGACCAGACCGAAATCCATGATAAAGCTGTCAGACCAAATCTGTCAGACCAAAGAGTAAAAAGTAAACAATCTTGGTCTTCGACGTAGGTGCACAAAAATCAAGAAAAGAAAATTTGAAAAAACCTTTTTCATTTCAATAACTGGTTTTGAGCTGCAAAATTAAATGTACGCCAGAAAATGATTGAACAGTGCAGCGTCCTGTACACCGACAGTTAAATAAGCAGTTAAAAGCACTATTCCTCCACTTTAATTTTGATCACGGTTCCGGTGAACACCTAAACAATCTTGAAATTTTTATGTGAATTTGTTATTCCTCTCGTTCCATCATTCCCTTGCTTTACAAGAGTTGATAAAAATCATTTGGAAAATCTGGCATTTCCAGATTCACCTGACAACCAGGCAGCTCTGACTCCTGGTATTGAATAGTAGCAAGAGATTGAGCAAGAGGAATTGTTAAAGTTTTGTATAGCTGTCACTTTCTTATATCTATTTAAATCAGATTCAGATTTATTTCATTTCTTTTACACAGCTTTGGTTTAAGTTGTTTTAGATGATTATTTCAAATGAAAATCCTCTGTATCATACCCAAATCTTGAACTATTAAAACATTTCTTTTTATATTTTGAGCTGGAAGTTTTCTTGAAGTAAAAGTGAAAACCTTATCAAATCTAGCACAGATATTCATGTGTTGATGCCTTTATCAGCTTTGAACCGAATTACAAAATTCCCCAACTTTTCTGATTGTACACGACGCCAAAAAATAAATAACAGCGCTATATGCACAACATTTTGTTTCCATCCTGAACCTCTGCATGGTTCCCCAAACGAATCCTCATGGCCTCACATGCTCATCTGTTTAACACACTCCCAGATCCTGTACCTGCTGATGCTGCTGCATCAAGAAGGTACCTCCAACCAGGTCAATCGCAAACCCGGGTTCGAGTTATAAAGTTGTCCGACGTAATTTATGGCCGCGATAAGTTTTTTTCAGCCATCCCTTGTAAAATACCCTCTGGTCAGCTTAGTGCGGCTCGCGGATCTTAATTAGGCTCAATGTTCAGGATCAGTGCGCGTTCACACTTGTTGTTGGACACGGGGTCAATAAATGGCTGGAATGACTTTACGACTTGATCACGTAGCACTTCACTGTGGTATGTCTGTATCGTACGTTCCGTTAGGATTTGGTTATTTCGTTAATTATCGCGTACTTTCGAACGCAAATTTATGCTTTAGCATTCCTCACCTAGCTCATCAAAATCCGTGCCCACAGTGGCGATAAAACTTTGCTCGTTTTCGTCATTTGGCATTCATTTTCGCCTGTCCTGAAACTTCTGCTTTCGCAGCTTGGGAACGCTACAGAAAAAAAACCCATTTGCATATCAATTAAATTTATAATAATAAGTCTGCGTTGCCATTTGCCATATGTGGTGTGCATCTTAATTAAATCACGCGCGCGCGCACACACCCCGGATTGAGACTTGTTCGGCAACGTCTAGATCTAGGGAGGTGACAAATTGGTGCTACTTATGGGAATTGGTTTCACAAGGTACCACCACACGCCCCGTGTCTCGTCGTCCCATGTATGTAAATTAATGTATTCATTCACATTTGATCAGGCAATCGCTCGGTAACACACGGGGGTCGACCCTTTGGGACCATCTCGGACCGCGTCCCAATGTCCCAGGCGAGGCGAGCCACGGTCCGTGGAGGTTTGGGATAATCGCATTAAGACATATTGCACATCGTGAAAATATTTACAGCCAATATATTTCATTCCGACACCTCGAGAGATCTCTCGTGTGTGGTGGGCATCGTCTTCGTCTTCGATGAAGTTTTAGTGCGATTGCTTGCGTCGACACAGAAATTAGTTAAAAATGGGAGTTATAAAAGTCCCGGAGAATCATTAATGTGGAAATTGAGTCGGCTTTTGGGTGATGGCTTGGAGGGAATCTCATCGGACCGTGACTAACTTACCATACCAAATTTAAACAAAAATATATAAAACATCCGATAATCGATATTTTTGAAACAGTTGATTTAGAACAGTAATAAGATAAAAGAGAAAAACTAACTTAATCCACCTATGTGGTTGGAGCCTTCCTCACAACAATGGCTGTACACAAGTTTCAACTTTTTTTTGATCCGGCTTCCAAAAAGTATATAATTAAGTGGCCATATCTCGAGACAGGGTTGCCAGATCTTCAATGTTTTAGACTCGTTGGAAAGGTATTTTGATAACCTAACCAACAATGGGTCGGATGGTGGATCCGAACATAGTTTACATACATTTAAGCTAGATCCGGCTTCAAAAAAATACATCAATATCACTTAAGTGGCCATATCTCGAGACAGGGTTGCCAGATCTTCAATGTTTTGGACTCATTGGAAAAGTATTTTGATAACCTAACCAACAATAGGTCGGATGGTGGATCCGGAAATAGTTTACATACATTTAAGTGAGATCCGGCTTCAAAAAAGTACATCAATATCACTTAAGGGGCCATATCTCGAGACAGGGTTGTCAGATCTTCAATGTTTTGGACTCATTGGAAAAGTATTTTGATAACCTAACCAACAATAGGTCGGATGGTGGATCCGGACATAGTTTACATACATTTAAGTGAGATCCGGCTTCAAAAAAGTACATCAATATCACTTAAGGGGCCATATCTCGAGACAGGGTTGTCAGATCTTCAATGTTTTGGACTCATTGGAAAAGTATTTTGATAACCTAACCAACAATAGGTCGGAAGATGGACCCGGACGTAGTTTACATACATTTAAGTGAGATCCGGCTTCAAAAAAGTATATCAATATCACTTAAGTGGCCATATCTCGAGACAGGGTTGCCAGATTTTCAATGTTTTAGACTCGTTGGAAAGGTCTTTTGATAACCTAACCAACAATGGGTCGGATGATGGACCCGGACATAGCTTACATACAGTTAAGTGAGATCCAAATATATGTGAAAACACATTTTTATACATAACTTTTTAACTACTTATCGAAACTTCAATCTGTATAAAACTCGATCTATGGGACCCTAAACCAAGTCGAATGCAAGAAGTTCGGGTCAAATCGGTTCAGCCAGTGCCGAGAAACATGAGCTAGTTTGTTGGTCACATACATACATACACACACACATACACACACATACACACACACAGACATTTGTTCAGTTTTCGATTCTGAGTCGATATGTATACATGAAGGTGGGTCTACGACGTTTTTATACGAAGTTCATTTTTAGAGCAGGATTATAGCCTTACCTCAGTGAGGAAGGCAAAATTGTTTCCTTTAGTATGTTTGAATTCAATCTCAAATATTAAAAAAATCCAATAGAATACTACTACTCGCCTCCCAACGTGGTCAAGGCAAACCAAAACATTTCCAGTTCTCCAAAGTGTCGCGAGTTCAATCCCCGCTCAGGCACGCACCGTGTAGGTGGAAATAATCCAAATTAATTAGTGTAATAGGCGCATAAATTTGTCCCAAAAGCAGGCTCGGCCGATCGGTCGGTGGTGGGTCAGCCCAATAAAATCCAAGAATTATACAAATGAAGAAATCCAGTTTGGTCGTTCGTTCGTGCAAGCAAATTCGCAAAAGATGACAACATTTTTTTAAGGTTCGACTCTTGCGCTGCTGCTACCTCAACTGAAGTCACAGACAAACGGACAGTAAAGTTCTGTAAATATGTTATAAACTTTAAACCAACAGCAGCTTTTCAAATATACCGTTATTTTTTCTGAACCAATTTGATTTTCAAGGATGTTTGTCTGTGCCCCAACTGTAACGAGTTGCTCTTGAGCCGCACTCGTTGATGGGTTCGGTTCTGGTTGGATCCATAAAAACCACACCTTCTCCGAGGGGATAAATTTCTCGTATTAATTGGTTAAGAAGTTTAAAACTGTTATAACAGGTATAAAATTAACGAATAAAAATCCAATGAGTCTGCGTGGGCTCTCTGTTGATGCCGAGGAATGTTTTCATATTTTTTACGAAAAGCCATATTTTCGTTTCTTTGAGGAGATAAAAATATTTCTAATGACCTCGTGCGGTTCGATCCCGGGGCATTAAGATATCTTGGGGTGGAGACGACATCGTTCCTTCGGGGAACCGCCGAAGAGAGACCGTCCCCGAACAATAAAGAGCGTTAGGAAATTAATAAATTAGGAGATAAAGCAGACAGAGAGAGAGAGAACACCGAGGTCTCTTTCTTCGCTGGTCAAACCCATAAATTTCCAGCTTCGATCGGTTCCGAAGCTTTCGCGGGACATTCGACGGGGGTGCATAAATTAGTCGGAATCGGACCTCTTCCTCCACCAGCCCTCCACCACGTGTCCAGGCAGAGGATTTGAAGAAGGAGACGAACCCGGCCAAAGACGGCCGATCGAGGTGTGGCACCGGAAATATTGTGACAAGCCCGGGTGTGCTCTCTGCCACTAAAATGTAAACAAGCACTAAAGACTGACGGAATTTACATTTTAATTTCTGACTGTCGATAAGGCGTTTTTTTCCGGGGGTGAAAAATTGGCCTTTGAAGGTGCACAAACGCGAGCGCGAGCGGGATCGATTAAGGTCCCAAAATATTGGACAGGGTGAGGGAAGCTATTATTGACAACTTATGATAGAGTTTCCTGTTCTTGCTAACTTTGACAAAGAATGTCACCTTGTCTAGATTTTCTCAAATTTGTGCTTTTTATTAATATGAATGTTCTCTAGATTTTCGCAAATGATTTCGTGATTTTTAAATTTGTTTTTTTTTGTTCATACATTTTCTTTGTAAAAATAAGCAATTTTGAGTCATTAAATTTTTCATACAAATCTCCATACAATTTTGCGGGCTGATCACATAAAATGGGTATGTAAATAGATGAAAATTTGTATCTTTTGATAAGTTTTTCTGATCGATTTTTCTTTATTTAACCTTTGTTAACTAAAAGTTGGATTCCTAAAATACTTATTTTCGGATTTTTGATATGATTAATGGGACTCAAAAATACATACAATGAGTTGAAGTGTTGTTGCAAAATATAGTTTCTGAGATATAAATAGGAAAAATAGCGAAATCGCAACAAAAACATTTAAAAAAAATTCCATTGAAACTCGAAACAAAAGTTTTCGAAGTGTTGTCAGTTAAAAATTATTGGCTAATTAGGATATCTATCCCATTTTCTCAGAAACTAACTTTTCAATTTTTATATTTGATCTCGGAGAAAGAATAGATTTTTTCTGCAGCTTTTCAAAAATATTTTTTCCGGAGGTCTTTTCTTTCAAGAATCAAAAATATTTACTCAAAAGTGATTATAACTTAAGAACGGTACATCTCACCAAAAACAGCAATAATAGATAATGAAACATGTTGGTAAAAGATGATTTTTTCAGCACGAGTCGTACAATTATCTAACGAGGTTTACCGAGTTGGATGAATACGACGAGTGCTGAAAAAATCAAGTTTTGCAACGAATTGCTTACATCATTTTATGCAGTTCCGAAAAAAACACGTTTTGAATGGAATTTTATGTCAAGCAACCATGTTTTAAGTAAATTCACAATTCAAAACAAAAAATATTGAAAAATTTACTTATCGATATTAGTGTTGAATCCATTTCAGTGCTAAAAAGTAGAACTTTTCAGCATTTATTTTGAAAAGAGTTACTATTCGATTCTGTAATTTTCAGTAGAAAAAGTAGGCCGTTTCGTTGCTCGAGAATGACAGGAAAGGAAAAAAAGTTTCACGAAGGTATTGCAAAAAGTACTCTTTGCAATTCCGTCGTGAAACTACTTACTTTTCCTGTCATTCTCGAACGACTAAACAGCCTACTTTTCTCTACCAAAAATAACAGAATCGAATAGTAACCCTTTTCAAAATGAATGCTGAAAAGTTCTACTTTTCAGCACTGAAAACTTTTCAGCTCTTGTAAGGAAAATTTGTACTTTTCAACATTTTTTTTTATTTAAACGATTTATTGACTCAATGCATGGACATTTGTCCTATAATTCTGTTCAAATGGTGGCGTTGTATGGAACTCATTGCAAAACTTGATTTTTTCATGACCCGTCGTATTTATCCAACTCGGTGAACCTCGTTGGATAAATGTACGACTCGTGCTGAAAAAAAAACCATCTTTTTGCAAGTTGTTGCACAAACTACTATTTCAATAGCAAATTCGATTCGGTTTTGAAAAATTATTTTTTTTTTGTTAATATTTCGACATTTTAATATATCCGGAACCCGATAACAAATCATGCACTATGTTTAAAAAAATCTTATTTAGCCTCTTAAAACAAATAACAAAATTTCGGAAATCAAAAAATATGTATTTTGGTAATTCAACTTGAAGTGTAAAAAGTTAAATAAAAAAACTGTGTTTATCCTTGTACCAAAAAACATGAATTTTAAATATCTTCGAATAAGCGTTTACTGTTAAAAAATATTAAATATAACAAAAAATCATTTTTCCGTTTCTATGTTTTTTTTTCTGAGAGGTCCTGACCAAAACTCACAACAATGCCGAGGAAATCAAGATTCCGATTTTCATATATTTTTACAATCGTTTTGTACAACCAACCCAAAGCATTGTTTAGAGAAGTTTGTTGATGTTTTGACATTTTTTAAACAACACACATGTAAAAAAATGGCAAAACATCAACATTATTTATCTAACTTCCATCAAAAAAATATGTCTTGTGTCAAATATTCAAAAGGTAAATATTGTTACAATTTGATCAAGAATGGGAAAATAATCGTAAAAAAAATTATCTCTATTTATTAACTCAATCCTAGGAGACAGCCCTCGCACTGCTTCTAATATTCCATTCCAGAACTGCAGAGAACCTAGCTACTAAGTTCTGAAGTCAGACTTAAACTTCCAATCCCATAAGGCAAAAAAAAATGATCTGTTCTGTCTGTCTATTTTTGTTTTAAGTTTATGTCGCCCCTTTAAAATCGGCTCAAAAATCAGTGGAAAAAAAATGTTTTGAGCATACAATTTTCGATAATTTCCAAAACAGTTGCATTGTCCCTACAACAGTCCTCTTCTGACGAAACACACAGGAGCGGCACAATGTGTCATTTCGCACATATAAATTGGACGATTGCGACCGGCAGATTTGGCAGCTGATGATGGGTTTCGTCCAATCCGTTCGGAATAACAGCAACAACAACAAAAACACAATTTCCTGCGGTCTACCGTTTGGAAAGAAAGGCCAATAATTAAATTTATGTGGTCGGGTCGGGCATTTCTTTCGCCACCGCTGTATCTAAAGGAAGCAGGATTTTGATCGCTGTCTCGAAAGGAAATGCAACCGTTTCGTTGCAGACTTTGACGGGCAAAGGACAGCGTTGAAGTAAAACCGCAAAATTTCAATCGAAACCCTTAACGGTTTCTAGGGTCGTAGGAGGTCACCTTGGGATCTTGCTGAACCGTTATACTTCGAACGACTTATTTAAAGTAACTTTTTCGAAATTTTATTTAATTCAAAAAGTAGGCTTTAAGCTTTTTTTAACTTCCTTCAATTAATCTTTTCATTTGTACACAAAGAGAAACCCCTCTGTCATGTGTGGGGAACAATTCCATTCATAGCTTTTAATACCAGTTATTTAGGCACATCCGGTAGTTTCGCCTTACTATGTTTCCAACATTCTGCCTCTAATGTCGAAGCATTCATCTTCCCTTTGCGTCTCTGTCCCGAAGAATTTTTTTTTTTTTTTTTGAATTAAATATACTTTATTGAATCTTTCTTATAATAATTACATTTGGGTGGTAGCTGTGGCAGAGTATTTACACTTTTTTTCCTGTAATTTCAAACATTTTTCTTGAATCTTCTGATTTTTCCAACATTTTTACTTCTGCTTTTTAAATTCATGAACCTCACTTGATCTTGTCCAGCCAGGAACATTCAAAACCATTTTGAGTACCTTGTTTTGGACACGCTGGAGCTTCAATTTATGAGTTCTAGCGCAACACTCCCAAACAGGTACTGCATACTCAATAACGGGGTAAATTATTTGTTTGTAAACTGCTAGCTTATTTTTCAAAGATAGCTTTGATTTTCTGTTAATTAAAGGATACAAACACCTGATGAGAATGCTGCACTTGTTCAATATTTTATCTACATGCTGCCGAAACAATAGTTTCGAGTCAAGTATGAGACCTAAATAGACAACTTCCTTTGACCAGGGTATCGAAACATCATTCATTTTAATCAAAACATCATCCTTTGGGACAAATCTGGCCGATTTGGAAAGTGGAAAAATGATGGTTTGAGTTTTGGCTGCATTTATGCGAATTTTCCAGTCGCCAAAGTATTCGGAAAGAACGTCAAGACCCTTCTGAAGACGGCCAACTAAATATCTGGTTATTTTACCCTTATAAATAACGGCAGTGTCATCAGCAAAAAGTGACAACACACCATTACCAGGAAGAGTAGGCAAATCAGATGTAAAAATATTGTACAGAAGTGGGCCAAGAATACTTCCTTGGGAACCCCAGCATCAATGTTGAATAATCCAGAAGCAATCCCATTCAGAAAAACCCTGAACGATCTCTCCGAAAGATAGTGCTGGATAATTTTGATAAGATACATTGGAAAACCGTATAAATACAGTTTATGTATCAAACCATCATGCCAAACATTGTCAAAAGCCTTCTCAACATCCAACAAAGCCATAGCAGTTGATTTAGACTCAAGCTTGTTCTGCTTGATGATTTTAGTTACTCTCGTAAGCTGATGAGCAGTATTATGCCCTTTCGGAAGCCAAACTGCTCATTCAAAATTATATTATTATCGTTGGTAAAATCCAAAAGCCTTGAATAGATGACCTTCTCAAAGAGTTTGGACAGACTACTCAAAAGACTAATGGGACGATAACTTGTTGGCGATGTTGGATCTTTTGAGGCTTCAAAATTGGTATGACTTTGCCCAGTTTCCAATTGGTGGGGAAGTAACCAAGTTGCAAACATTTATTGAAAATATTGGCTAGATGTTGAAAGAACTGATCACTCTGTTTTTTCAACACTAGATTAAAATGTTATCAAAGCCTGGAGCTTTCATATTTTCATTTGTTTAACTGCAACTTTGACTTCCTCACCAGAAACATGGGAATCTGCAGGAAATTCAAAGGTAGAGTCATTGATTGTTGAAATACTATTGGCAACTGATGTTTCTTTACGGCTGGTCATGGAAGCGCCAAGATTATGTGAACTAACAAAATGAAGCCCAAGTGCATTTGCCTTTTCCTCGGATGTAATCAAAGGAGAATCCTCAACAATAAGAGGAGGAATAGGCTTTGGTTTGTTTTTAAGAACTTTTGAAAGTTTCCAAAATGGTTTTGAATAATTCCCAAGCTGGCTTACATGTTTTGAAAATTCTTGATTTCTGATATTGTCAAGTCGGTCTTGTATGATTTTGTTCAAATTGTTCACTGAAATCTTTTGTCATAGTCCCCAGTCCGTTGATATTGTCTCCTATAAACATTCCTAAGTCTAATCAAGTGTTTAGTATCTACGTCAATATCAGTTACCTTAAAATTAACAGGAACCTCCCGAACGTTGGCAGCCTCTGCTTGGTTGATAGCCTGCTGGATCACCTCCAGCGAACGATCAATATCAGCAGAAGTTTCCGGGTGTTGATCATAGTCGATGTTGCTGTCTACCACTTGCTGAAACTGCTGCCAGTCAACGTTGTGGTAATCTTTCCGGGTTGGTTGCCGCTGCGGAGTAACGGAAGCTCCAACCTCCACAACCACCGGATAGTGATCAGAACTCAACTCTTCAAACACCTCAGGATGAGCCACGTTCTCAGCCATATTGGTAATGAAGAAGTCGATGATTGAGTGATTCCCAGACCGAGCCACCCTCGTTGGACGATCCGGACTCACAACGTTGTAGTATCCGTTTTGCAGATCGTTGTGCAGAATCACTCCGTTCCGATTCCTCCTGCTGTTGCCCCAAACTTCATGCTTCGCGTTGAGGTCACCAGCGATGATGTACTTTGCGCTCCGCCGTGTCAGCTTCTGGATATCGCTCTTCAGTTTTGCTGCTGAACCATCTCTGGAATTCACCTGACGTGGGCAGTATGCAGCAATGAAGAGTACTGGGCCAACCGAAGTGGGAATTTCCACCCCAACGGCCTCGATGATGTCCAGCTTGAAGTGTGGCAGCCGGCGTGGCTTGAGATCACGATGAACAGCGACAAGCACACCTCCTCCTCCAGAGGTGGTCCTATCGAGCTGCGTCGCGATCTTGTAGTTTTGCAGATAAACTTTTTCACCGGGCTTCAGATGAGTTTCCGTGATGGCAGCTACGTCGATCTCCTTCTCGCGAAGAAAATCCACCAGCTCTAAGTTCTTCCTCCTAATGGAGCAAGCGTTCCAATTCAGCAGCTTGAGGGACCTACGATCCATACTGGATGACGAACGAGGTCAGCACTTCAATCTGCTGGGTCTTGGTTTTGCATCCACGCAGTGCAGCGGACATCTGTTTGAAAATATTGAGGAGTTCGGTTGAGGTGTAAAGATCATTACCATTTTCCTCAACTGCTGGTTCTTGGGTTGGTCTTGGCTCCTGGCTGAAGCCCGGTGGTGGCGGTCTCGGCTCCTGGCTGGAACCCGGCCGTGGATGATTCATCTCAGCTCTCTTCCTGGGATCCAACGGCAACGGTGCCAAGTTCGGGACCTGGCGTCGCGGTTGAAGAGGTGGAAAATTTTGCTCCACCAGGGCTGGAGGAGTTCTACGACGCTGAGGCTGATTCTTCGTCGATGCTTGCTGCCGAATTTTCACGAACTCAGCTCTCTTGGGGCACTTTCGGTCGGTTGACGAGTGCTCACCGTTGCAGTTGAGGCACTTCACCAGCGAATCTTGGATGCACTGGGATGTGATGTGCGCATCGGTACCACATTTGGCGCAACGACGCTTCAGGTGGCAGTTCTTACCTCCGTGCCCGAAGCCCAGGCAGTTGAAGCATTGTGTGACGTCACGATGCACTGGTCGGTATCGCTCCCACGACACGATAATGTTGAAAACCGCTCGAATTGCCTTCAGCTCAGGAAGCGTCGTCGATCCCTTAGCCAAATGCAGCAGGTAGAGCTGGTCACGGTACTTGATGTCTTTGTTGCGTCGGCTCATTTTGTGCACGGCCAACACATCCAGTTTCAAAACTTTTAGCTCGGCAGCTAATTCCTCCACTGGCATGTCGTACAGACCTCTGACGACGATTTTGTACGGCTTATCCATGACGACATCATGGGTAAAGTACTCCGCCTCGTTTTCGGTCAAGTAATCCTTGACCAGTTGATAGTGCTGCCTGGATTGCACCAGCACCTTAAATCCGTCCTGACACAGACGAATGTTGCCTAGGACTTTCCCAGACTTGATGAGTTCAACCAGCCCCGCTCGAAAGTCGATCGTTGCTGCTGATTGCCGCACATAAAAGGAGGCAGTTTCTCCTTTCGCTGTTTCACTTCATTCTCCTTTGCTTCCGCTACCTGGTCCTCGTCAGGCAGTCCAGCAAACTTGTTGTTCTTCAATAGCTGCTCCTCGTGCGATGAAGAGTTCTCCTCCTCCTCATCCATCGGTACAGTACCGTCGCTCTTTTTCGTCTTTTTGCTGTTCGATGTCACTTCCAAAAGCACCTTCCTTTTGGAAATTCCCGGTTTTTGGCCATCAGTTGAGGCCTCAACCTTCCTTTTGGAAATTCCCACTTTTTTGCCTGCTTGAGCCGCAGGTAGGGCAATATTGCCGGCGTTTTGCGCCGGGACGCGACGAGTCATGTTGATTCAGACAACCTTCACCAACGAATGCTCGGATAACAATGTCTGTCCCGAAGAAAATTCTATCGCGTGGTTATTTTCGCGCTTCATCCAAAGACCCCTGCCCAGATTTGAACGCGGTGGCCACAACGGTTTTAATTACGATTTAATTACACTTAATTCTTTGCTCGCTGCTGGTTTCAGGTTAGTCTTTTTTAGTCTGGTCTCCGCAGAAAACGGCGATCAGTTTGTGGGTCCAAATAAGTGGAGGAAAGCAGGATGAGGCGGAATAAAATTGCTGAAATTTATTCGATTATTAACGCTTGTTTGGTACACTTCTGAAATGAGCTGGAAAGACGGGTTTGGAGAGGAATGGTTCTCAAAATATAGAAAATCTAAATTTAGTAGAAGGTTCATTTTTATTTAAATTTAATCTATAACTCCTAACATTTTTTTGGTTTGGAAATCGAGAAAATAAACAAAATATTAAAAACCAAATTTTCCCATAATTCGATTATTTCAAGTTATGGCCTATCTACAATCACTTAGCTTAGAAAATTTCACTTAGCTTAGGAATTTGAATCAATGGAAATGAATCTGAGTTTCTACAATGGAAAAGTAATCAAATTAGAAACTGACGTTTGGTTTGGAAAATTTCAAAATCTACGGTAAGTTGACGTTTCCATATCAAAGGTAAACAAACAACTGCATAGCAACGTATATCAGCCCAGCAAGTTTTCTAAGTTGATTGTGGATGACGAACGTAAGTTGCAGACTTTCCTAAGTAACTACTTTACTTAGATGTTCTAAGCTAAGTGATTGTAGATAGGCCATTACTAAAAACAACAAACAATGCAACATTGCAAAAAAAAAAACAAAAAAAAAACAAAAATATTAGAATTCTCACAACAAAAAAATTCAAAAAGTATTGAAGAGAACATTTCATTAATAAATAATCAAATAATTCAAGGAAAAAAAATGGTTTCTAAACTTTTTCCTATGTTTCAAAGGTAATTTAACCATGCAAAAATGTTTGTAAATTATAAAAAATAACATGTGCTCAATAGACCTCCAAGAGTATCGCCAGCACCTAATGATTGCATCTAATAGTTGTACCATCTGGCAGCACTGCTACTAATTTGTGGTGCTGTGGTGCAATTTTCTCTGTGGCAAACTTCTCAACAACCAGTGTTCCCCAACCGATCATAAATAAACATTTGTAAAAGACGAAACACAGCTCATCTTCAGCTCCTGCCATCTCCACCGTGTGTGTACGTGTGCGGTTAAATTTTAATGTAATTACGAGTCTAATTTCTGGGAGATAATTTGGGGCAAATTATGATTAAATTTTGTTTCTTTTCAAACTTAATTCTTCTACCTCGTGCCCCCTCAACCCCCTTCAATGAACTGAACGACGACGACGATGACGACCCATTCACAACGGGGGAGAGAAAGATTTGTTCAGTCGCGTCCCGGGTGTTTTCGTGCGGTAATTTCCTAAACTTACTGAGCGCGAGGTAATTTTGTCTGATTTTCATCAGATTATACCCCCAAAAAGGCTTGAGAACGGGCCAACAACTGGCGTTTGCCGGAGCTGCTGCTGCAGAAATCAAACCAGCGCGATCTCGCACCTCGGCAATTATCCAAAGTTGGGTATGGCAGCCTCCAGACTCCCGGTAATGAGGAATAACCGAGAAGATGAGCAAAGTATTAAATCAAATTTTAACGCTTCGGCATTTTATAAATCTGCACAATTATGATTTTCTTGGTTCGATCATTAGCCGCGGTTTTCCCCTCCTTCGTCGCTCTCCCCAAAAATTGTGGGAACCCCATTCAAATCCGGGGAGGACTTGCGAGAGATAATGATTGGTTCATTGACTGACGGACTTTTGTACTGGATAACTCCAGTAGCGACCACGGTTGAGCGATTAGTGATTGATGTTGACAGGGAGGCGCGGCCGTCAATTGAACAGTCTTTCTCCAAACGTGGGAATGTTTATCAAACAAATATTCTAAAAAAAAGCGCAATATTGGTAGCTAAAACAATTCAATTTCTGGAATTTCGGGAGAATTTTCAACTTCACTAATAGGGTACGTTATCCATTAGTGGACCCCTTCCCTATAATGGACCCTCTGAAGAGTTTTTGATGAAAAAATCAATAAAAACACAATTTCAAGCGTGTTGTTGTCTACAAATCTATTATTTGACATGTTCAGCATCATTTAAATCAATGTTGACTGATATTGAATTGTCCTTTTCACCAAAATAAGTGTTTTGAGTTCGACATCTGAAATCACCCATGGCCACTAGCATCTTCACAACAAAACTGCTTTTATATTTTATGATTAAATTAACTATCCAATCACTTTTTGACTGATTATTTAACTTCAGCGAGTCGAAATAATGTAAGTTTAAGGAACTTTACTAAAATAAAGCGATGAACTGCTCATTTTCGAGCAAAAATTAGGGGGGTCCAATATAGGACAACGAAAATCCAAACTTTTCCAAAAGCGGACCCCTGTTAATAAAACCTTCAAAAATGAAGAAAACTGTGTATTTAAGCAATAGTTTCTCTTAAACATACAATAAATGCTTGTTGTTATCAACCTAAACGCATATTTTTTTCAATTGTGAGTATAAATATAGCTGTTTCATGTTAAAAGTACCAAAAATGCTGAAGCCGTAAAAAAATATAATTAATCAAAACTATAGTCAATTAAACTTAAATCAAGAACAAAACATTTTTTAAATAAACATGCGTGGTTTTATCAGCAACTGTAAACAAATCTATTGTTTAGTTTCGGTCAACCATTTATGTAATTAATATGAAAAAATGTGCATCAAAATTACTTTTTTAAATCATTTTTATGTTTACAGTGGTTTTTGAAACGTTTTCTCTGATCTTTTTCGGAAATAAATGTGTTTAAATGTCTGTTAGGTTTTTGTTGATGTTTAAAGCCAAATTTGTTAACAAAACATATTTGTTTATCATGAAAAGTGAGCAAAATCCATCTTTTATTCGTTAAATCTATTATTAGACCTAAACCATGCATCAAAACATCAAATATCGGTTAAATTTGGTATAAAAATAACAGTTTGCCTATAGTGGACCCGGGTCCATAATCCGATTGTCCGATTGGGACCACTATAGAAAAGGGGGTCCATAACAGGAAAAAAAAACTTTTTTTTTTCAAATGGCTATTTTTCTGCTCAAAGACAAATAAACTGATGAAACAAATAGTCATAATTGTTCAAAAGACTTCAGTTTTCATTGTTTTGTACAAAGGGTTATGAAAAAGTGCTTAAAATATTGAAAATTTGTGAAAAATGTGCTTCGGCTCTACTAGGGGGTCCACTAATGGTTAAAATAAAACGCAGAAAAAAACAATCAAATCTAATGAAAAGTTAAAAATATCGTTTACCTATTTATTTTTATTGAGTGTTTCATCATGTCTTAATTTCGACGGTGAGAATTGTTTTTTTATAAAGATTTGTCCGGTTATTCTCTTTAATTTCGAATTTACAATCGAATCGATCGGATTTTTTTAGCATTGCATACTGTAGTTTA